>NC_056725.1:815733931-815766431 GCF_019279795.1 Protopterus annectens
TGAAACTTTTGCAGCATATATAACTGACTTGGGAAATAAGGCTAAAATGTGCAGATTTGGTGATTTAAAGGATGAATTGATAAAGGCAGGCTTGTATGTGGTATTAAAGGTGATGCAGTGTGAAAGATTTTGCTTCTAGACTGAATTAACTTTGAATAAGGCCATAGAGATTTGTCAAATGTACAAGCTCACAGAAAGGCACACAAACATGCTTATAGAAAAGCACACAAACATGCTTACAAATGAGAAGTGCATGCATCCAGCACTTTCCAGAGCTAATGTTGATAGTATGCAGTATGTGGTTAAAAGATACAGGCCTAAGGGAGGGGCAATTTCAGTGAAACCCAGAAACTTTCTAGCAAATTCTAAGGCATGCTCACTAAAGCGGACATGCTCAGTGAAGCTCAAGGGTGAGTCAGCAAACTCAGAGCATATACCCTCACCTAGCCTCATAGTCAACTGTCATAACTGTGGTGGAAATCATTAGTCTAAAAGAGAAAAGTACTTAGCTTTTGGTCAGCAGTGCCACAAATGTAAAAAGTGGAATCATTTTCAAAGGTTTTGTAAATCAAAAAAGGTCCATTCTTTTATTAAAGGAGAACATTAAAATGAGCCAATTTGATCAATTAGAAAGCTGTGACCCTACTTTGTATGTTGATGGCATGTCAGTGCTTGGTGAAACAGTCAATGCAGTAGATTTGTATACTGTGAAATAACAAGGAATAGAATTTAGATGGAATCAGAAACATTTAGTACCGGTATCTGAGCCAGTATTGCAGCACTTTGCCTGTGATAAGGACTAGTTCTCAGAGTGACTTATCCAATGCTCTAGTTCCGGAGGACATTCTAGCATATATCCCTTTTCCTGAGAATTTCTCCAAGAGTCATAAATCAGATTGTTCACTAATGACTGTCCCTGTTGCTAAACCCAGTCCTAACTACTACATTAGATGATCAGGTCACATTTCCAGACCTTGTTCCAGATACACAGCAACTTGGACATGAATGTTGTTTATTCATTATTGTCTGTATAATTTGCATGGCTATTCAAATGTTACTATCATTGAAAGACAGCTCAGTAAAGAGGGAGGATATAGATCAGAGTGTGTATGTACCTTTAAGAAGCTTTCCAGTGAGCTAGCACGTGTATATAAATACTGAGCATGTGCAAACAAGATTGCCATTTTGTAGTGAGCTGAAGAGATGTAAGCATGTATGTATGTAAAGAAGTCAGTCAGTTAGTGTGTTTACATTTTATGTTGCTGCTATCAATCCTGATATGCTTGTATGTAATAAAGTATATAAAAAAACACCAGAGTGTCTTCATGTTAACTAGCTACACAAGGCAAGTGACAATATGTACACTTAATGCAATCTTTCAGAGTGACTAGAAAGCACAAAAATGTGATAAGAATGTTCTTGAATACATACTGTGTACACAATGTACACAGTGTAGGCTTTACTGAATCTGTACTTAATCTAAACTTGATTTTGACTACAGCCTTTTAACCTCACCGACTTTAATGGTATCAGTATAGAAATGTGATCACTTTAGTGGGCAGCCTCCACAGTTAAATTAAACAAACAAACAAGCTGTTCAATTTTTCCCTTAGAACTGTTCTACTTGCAATCTAAACAGCCTATACTCTATCTGAAAAGCTCAGCACTTGCTCCTAAAGCATTTTTATACAGGTAAAGCACTCTTAAACAAAAGAAAGTACTTCATTCACCTAAATTCTGTTGAGTACACATCTCCCTATAGGTCCTTTCTGACTCAGTTACACAGCAATCTTTTTCACTATTTCTAGCATGTCGAAGGGTCAGTTGCTGGCGTCCTCTCCTGTTCAGCTAGTGAATCTGGGAATCTTGAGGCAATGTTACAATTGCCTCATGTACACAGACAACCCTCTCCTCCTCCCAACAAATACAAATATATGTGAGAGATGCAACTATATAGCCAAACTGGAGGCTGAGCTCTCTCAATTCAGTACTGGCAAGACCAGTCAGGAGGAGAAGGTAACCACGCACACCACAAACCCAGTCTCACATAGAACTATCACAACAGCAAACCAAACACATAAACACACAAAAACATACTTGGAGGCGCTGATTAAAAATCTACCAAAACAACAGAGGCCTCCAAAGCAGACACCCAAGCAACCACCACCTCAAGACATAGCACATGCAACACATAGTTCACAAAGTCAGTGTGCTAAACAGTCACAGCCCTTAAGGCCAAACAACATGCCAGACACACTTGTAATAGGTGACTCCATAGTCAGACACACTGACATCCCGCTCACCAGACTGAACAAGGAAAAGGTCACAGTAAGCTGCCTGTCGGGAGCTAGAATCCGCCACATAACACAAGCACTCAGGTCACTCCACAGCAAGTACAAATATGACTCAGTCATTGTACATGCCAGTGTGAACGACCTGAGGCGTACCTCCCTGGACTACATGAAAAGAGACATAGAGGAGCTCTCTGATTATGTAGCCCAGGCCGGTATGACCCTGACCCTGAGCAGCATCTTACCCTCACCAAGAATGATGCCACAGTACAAAGACAAAATGATCAGTTTTAACAATTGGCTTAATTACTGGTGTCATTCTAAGGGGATCCAATGTCTGTCTGCTTGGGATGACATGCTTGACAAGCCACGCTGCTTCAAGGGATGGCTTGCACCTGTCACCCTGGGCTTCCGGATATTGGCCAAGGCTCTTGCCACCCCATAGTGCCTTTTTAGGCAAGGCTCAAATGACAAACCTACCTCCCTAGAAAACACAAGTGGAAAAAAACTAAGGGTAATGCTGCTCAATGCCAGAAGTCTAAACCTCAAGATGCACGCCCTCGAAGCCCTCCTCAGTATGGAGAACATCGATGTCTGTGCGGTGACTGAAACCTGGTTCAAGGCTCCTTTGAGCACCCCAGCACTATCAGGTTTTACCTCATATCATGCTTTCCGGCCCCAAAACTTGGACCGAACCACAAAAGGAGGGGGAGTATCCATTTTCATCAAAGATACCCACACCTCCAGGTTAGTGGCAACGCACAAAGCATCGGAGACTATCCAGGTGCAACTAACCATAGGCAAAACTGCCTTACAGTTTGTAGCATGCTACAGACCACCCTCTCAAACTCAGGAACCCCACACAGCCTTCCTGAAGACACTGGAGAGTATGAATGTCTCTCCAAATACCATCATTTTGGGAGACTTCAACTACCCAAACATAGACTGGGAACATTACTCAAGCCCCAACACCCTAGCCCAAAGGTTCCTAGAATTCATAAACTCAAATGCAATGGAACAACTAGTCACCATTCCCACAAGAGGAGACAATATACTAGACCTGTTCATCACAAATATGGGGACAAAATGCTCCACACCGGAAGTATATCCCTCTTTGGTAAGATCAGACCATAAATTAATCTCACTGGAAATCCACATCCCCCCACCTCCTGCACAAAAGACCACAGTGAAGAAGTTCTCAAAAGCAAACTTCACACTTCTTAAGACTGAAGTGGTATCCTTCAAGGCCCCTGGGCCAGTGGAAACCACAACCCACACTGCTGAATCCTTTGCAAATGCCTTCTATGGGCACCTTCAAGAATGCATGGATCATGCAATCCCAAATAAAAGCAAGACCCATTCCCCCAAAGGCAGGCGCCCGGTCTGGTGGACCCCAGCCATAAACAAACTTTACAACAGGAGGAGGAAGCTACTACATGACAGAGCAAAATCCCTAAAAGGGAAGGCGTCTCTGATCAGTACTAGCAAAAACTACGATCACTCATAAAATCATCCAAGGCCAACTTTGAGAGAAAAATCGCAAAAGACACAAAAGACAATCACAAGGCCTTCTTTAGCTATGTTAGAAACCTGGGTGGAAACTCCCAGATATGCTCAGAGTTAGTCCAAAATGACACAAAATACACTGAACCCACTGACATTGCCAACATTCTGGCAGACAGGTTCAGTGCAAGTTTCTCCTCCCCTCCCCAAAGGAGAAATAACTATCCCAGCAGAGTGTAGCCTCCCTAACATCTCAGATGCCCAGGTGAGAGCCGCCTCTCTAAAGCTAAAAACACAGCAGTAATGGGACCGGATGGTGTCCCGGGCTGTGTGCTACATGAACTAGCAAGACGAACTAAACCCACACATAACGCTGCTGTTTAATCTTAGCCTTACTACAGGATACGTGCCCAAAGAGTGGCGACGGCAACAGTGGTCCCACTTCACAAAGGCGGTGCTTCTACGGTCCCTGGAAATTACCGCCCCATAAGCTTGACGAGCCTGGTCTGCAAAGCTATGGAGAGGATCATTATGGAACTCATAAACAAAGACATTGGGGACCTACAGACATTGGATCCTACCCAATTTGGCTTTGTCAAGGGCAGATCCTGCCTTTTGAACTTGGTCGACTTTTTGAAACGGTCACTAAGGCCATTGATGAGGGTAAGGCAGTTCACACAGCCTACCTTGACCTTGCAAAGCCTTTGACACAATACCCCACTCGGGCATCATAGACAAACTCACCAGCTTAAATGTAAACCCATATGTCACAAGATGGGTTGCAAACTGGCTCAAGGACAGAACCCACAGGGTCAGAGTTGCTGGAGCTATGTCAGACTCTAAGCCAGTCACAAGCGGTGTCCCACAGGGCTCAGTCCTGGGACCCTCTTGTTCGGCATTTATTTTTCAGGTACAGGCAAACATAGGAGGATTGTGGCTGACAAAGTTCGCAGATGACTGCAAACTGGGTGCCATAATTGATACTCCAGCGGATACAAACATCCTTCAGAGAGGCCTCATAGAAACGGATAATTGGTGCCAGAGCCATGGCCTTAAGCTGAACGCCAAAAATGTATAGTCATACCCTTTGGGAAAAACAAGGTACCGACAAATTACCACATAGGCGGTAATCCATTAAGTACAGAAGAGGTAATCAGGGACCTAGGGACCCAGGTTGACAGTAACCTCTCATTTGACACTCACATTGCCAAAGTGGTTAGGAAGACCTTCTATATTGCCCACCTTATCATGAAGGGTTTCACATCTAGATCAAGAGAGGTCATTGTGCCCCTGTACTCTTCTCTTATCAGGCCAATGATTGAGTACAATGCCCCATTTGGGATGTATCTCACCCGACACCTGCAGCAGTTGGAAAGACCCCAAAAGTTCCTCACCAAGAGGATAAAGGGTCTTAAACATATGTCATATGCCGCCCGACTGAAAAAACTCCAGCTCTATTCAGTCGCATACCGCCTACTCAGAGGTGATCTGTGCCTGACGTACAAGGCCATGTCCAATCCTGAATTAATGGACATGCTCCACCTCAGAAAATCCAAATCCATCAGAGCCACGAGAACAAGTGACTTAAACCTCAACACAGAAATAAATAGGACGTGCTGGAGGGACAGATTCATAACCCAGAGGCTCCCTACACTCTGGAACAGAATCCCAGTCCATGTTAGGCAGAGCCCCTCACTGACTCTATTCAAGAGAAATCTCGACGAATGGATGGGAGATCGTAGGTTTACCCCGGGGGTCATCTCTGTGTCACTACTAGACAGAGGCATAGTAAACTAAACCCTAAAAGGGTGTAGTATTCTCATCCTAAGGGGTGGTGTAAGCCACATACACTCTGGCTAGGCTTATAAATGCCTTAGGGCAGATAGCCTAGTACGAACCTATGAACCTATGAACCTATAATATGCTTAAAAATATATAGAATGTGTGGGTAAGCTGGAGTATTTGAAAATATAAAATGAAATACTAGAAAGAGATGTTTATTGTAAATCGAGTGCATACTTTTCTAGTTCATGTGATAAAAGTTTTATGAAACAAATACATGAAAATGTATATTGTTTTGTAGATGTGGGAAATTAAGTGAGTAATAGAAAACAGAAAATAAATGTTCAAAAATTCATGACCCTGTGCAAGTCACTTAACGAGTAAGTAATTTGGGGCAATTGGGAATTTGCTTTGGGCTCCTTAATGGCCTCCTGGACTACATGCCTAGTAGAAACATATTAATATTTGTGTAGGATTAATGTAGCTACTTAATGACATGAACATAGTGCAGTTCAGCTGCCTCGATTAATGTTCGAAGACATTACGGTTAAATAGAAATGAAACATTAGCTATATTCTTAGTTGTCAGAAATGTCAGTGGAGTCAGATCACAAGTCACTTTAAAATGTATTCAAGAAACTTCTTTAGAAACTTCTAGCAAAACTACAGAGGATGTTGCTGTCTTTGCAAAAATATTATCTGCAAGTTCAATATAAAGTATGTAGGATAATAGAAATATAAATAGCCGATACCTTGAATAAAGCTTACCTTCAAGATATAAAAAGTCTTTACTGGAGAAAGATCTAGAAGTCTTTGGACAATTGCCTTACTGCTGCAATAAGCTGGAAGTGCTGAGAGTCAGTATAAGAGAAGACTATGAGCTACTGCTATTACAAAGTGTAATAATAAATGGCTAGCCAGATAATGCTAAGTCACTATATCCAAATATTCATCTGAGGTGACTGGATCCAAATATTCATGTTAACTTTCCACCTACAGGTGAGCTTTCCTGTATGCAAGGCTTATTGTTTAAATGTGACAGAGTTATTATTCCAGCTCAACTATCTAAACTAAATACACAAGCTGCATTTAGTAGGCACAAACTGTAAAGAGAGGACCTGCAACTTTCCTTATTTGCCGAAGATGTCTAAAAAAGATAGCACATAAAGCAGAAGTATATGAAGTCTGTAATATAGTCAGGAACCAAAATAAAACAGAAGAAATGATAGAGCATAAAGTTCTCAATCTTTTTAGAATGAAAGTGGAAACTGATTTGTGCCTTGCTTACCTTTTCCTTACAGATCTTATCTTTAAACTCCTTCTCAGTAAGTTAAATAGTGTGGTTAACACTAGAAACAGAGATCTAAACCTACATCGGCAAATAAAGCATGGTGGAGGGATGGTTTCATCATGCAGTGTCTCATCTGCTCTGAAACAGATTCTTAATGCAAGTCTAGCAATGTGACTCATTGTTTTCCTTCAAACACAGCCTGGATGACTGGATGGGTTCTGTTAATTTTTTAAAAAATATTTTTGGTCCTCTGGGACCTCATCTGTACAGGCTCAGCCCTCAATGTTCCACATCCATGCCAGGTTTAATAGCCACCCCCCCCCCCAAACTTACTCTGGTATTGCTGGGGCCAGTTGTGGATCCTAAGGATGTTGTCTTGTCTCAGTTTGCTTCTATCTGGGGTATTATTTTTGTTTTTGCCCTACCCACTCCCTCTCTCCGCCCCCAAATAAGTGTTGATTGCATCTGAGGCAACTCCCCTCTTTGGCTCATGCCTCCCTTTAAGGATTGTATCAACAAGTGACCCCTTACCCAGGATAGGCACTCCCATCTCTTCCCTGCCTCTCTATTAGTCTCCTAAGCTGCTAATCAGTCCTGGGTTGGCTGGGCCATAGTCACTGCTATATCCCTGTATGGCACCGGAGCAGTCATGGGTTCCCTTAAATTAATACAAAAACTAACATGCCTCATTCTCCTTGGGAAAAAAAGTAGAACGTAAGGCTGCTTATTTGATAAGGCACATATAGTCATTAGACTAATTTACTTTGAATATCTTATGATCTTATGGTTCTACGAAATTGTTTGGCAATAATTTAAGTGTGAACAGAAGTCATGATAAAAATAGATCATCCAAAATCTTTATATCTTGCATGAAGTGGAAATAATGAGTATGAAGGCAGAGCAAAATCTGCATCATTACTAGCTATTGCAAAAGCAGAACAGCTAAGATTATATCTGATAAAATGTTCTGATACAAATACACTGAAGAAACAAGAGACATTTATTTAAACCTTCAAGTCCAAATGAAATGCATAGTATCTTTTTGAGTCCAGATATGTCAGATGCCTCTGAGTTTAGAGCTGTAAGATCTTCTAGGCTTTGTTGACAAAGATGTAAAATTATGAGTAATACCAGTTCAGTGTGAAAACACTTTTTTAAAGACATTTCTATGTCTGATTCTAATATGAAAGCTTTAGATATGCAGTTTCCAGAAAATATATAGTTTTAATACACCTATTGAGTTGGGCTTTATTACCGTGAATGCACTAGTAAAGATTAAAAAAAATAGTAAAGTCATGAGCATTCAGATGCCATGTAGCTGAAACACTGGCATGTTCATAGGTTCATAGGTTCATAGGTAGGTACTAGGCTATTGGCCCAAGGGCCTAAGTAAGCCTAGCCAACAAGGTTCCCTGGCTTACACCACCCAAGAAAGTTATTTTCCTGTGCCCCTGTCGAGCAGAGCCACAGAAGTCATCCCCAGGGTGTATTTCCTATTTCTCATTGACTCATTAAGATTTTTCTTGAAGAGTGCTAATGATGAACTTTGCTTGACACAGATGGGTAGCTTGTTCCAGAGAATGGGAAATCTCTGGGACAGGAATCTATCCTTCCAGCATGTCCTGTTTATTGTGATGACAAAATTTAGGTCCCTAGACCGTGTAGCTCAGAGGGATTGGGATTTCTTTAGGTTTAACATGTCCAACAGCTCTGGGTTTGACATAGCTTTATATGTTAGGCAGAGATCACCTTGGAGTAGGCGATATGCTACGGAGTAAAGCTGGAGTTTTTTGAGATGGTCAGTGTAGGGCATCTGTTTGTGGCCAGTAATCCTCTTTGTGAGGTACTTCTGTGGCCTTTCCAGCTGCTTTAGATGTCTTGTGAAGTATGTTCCAAAAGAGACATTGTACTCTATAATGGGTCTAATGAGTATCGAGTAGAGGGTAACAATGACCTCTTTTTTCCTGGATGATAACCTTTTTGTGATGAGGAGTGCCACGTATAAGGATTTCCTGACTACTGTGGTGATGTGATTATCAAAGGAGAGACTACTGTCCACCTGGGGTCCCAAGGTCTCTTATCACACATTCAGTGTTAAGTAGACTGCTGCCTATTTGGTAATTCATGGGTACAGAGTTTTTACCAAAGGGGATGACAATGTACTTTTTGAGATTGAGCTTGAAGCCATGGCTCTGACACCAGGCATCTGTCTCAGTGAGGCTCTTCTGTAGGATGTCCACATCATTTGGGGACTCAACTATGGCTCCCAGTTTGCAGTCATCTGCAAACTTCATTAGCCAAAGGCCTTCTGTGTTAGCCTGTATTTCAGAAAAGTAGATACCAAACAGGAGAGGTCCCAGGACTGAACCGTGTGGTACTCCACTTGTCACTGGTTTGAAGTCAGATTTGGAGTCTGCAACTTTTACAGTGTGGGTTCTGTCAGCGAACCAGTTGGCAACCCATCTTGTGATGTAGGGATTTATACCTATTTTAGTGAATTTAGCTATAATTCCAGAATGGGGGATGGTGGCAAAAACCTTGGCACGGTCAGGATAGGCTGTGTGAACCACCTTACCCTCATCTACAGCTTTGGTGACTGCTTCAAAGAAGTCAATCAGGTTCAGGAGGCATGATCTACCTTTCACAAACCCAAACTGGGTGGGGTCCAGAGTTTGGAGGTTACCAATGTCTTTGTTTATGAGTTCCATGATGATACGTTCCATGGCCTTACAGACCAGGCTGTCAGGCTAATAGAGCGATAGTTCCAGGATCAGTAGTTGCTCCCCCTTTGTGGAGTTGGATAACTGTTGCTGTGCTCCATTTAGTGGGCACAAAGCCTGATGTGAGACTATGACTGAACCTGGTGCTTAGGTGGTGAGCCAGTTCATTCTGAAGTTCATGTAAAACGCAGCCTGGGATGTTGTCCAGTCCCATGGATGCTGTGTTTTTGGCTTTAGAGAGTGCAGCTTTTACCTGCATAGTTGTGATTACAGGGACTCTGCATTCTTCCTGTATAGATATGGGCCCTTTAGGGAGTGAGAGGTGGGTAAAGTTACCACTGAACCTACCTGCCAGGATGTTGGCAGTATCAGTTGGTTCTATAATTTTCATCCCATTGTGCTGTAACTCAGAGCAGATCTGGGTGTTGCCATTGAGATTCTTGACATAGCTATAGAATGCTTTGTGGTTGTCCCTAGAATCAGTGGTGATTTTGTTTTCATAGCTAGTTTTGGAGGATCTTATAAGGGATCTCAGCTTCTTACTGAGGCTGACGGAAACTCCTCCACTCAAGGGATTTTACTTTCTTTTGCAACAGTTTCTTCCTTCTGCTGTAGAGTTTGTTTATGGCAGTGGACCACCAGATTGGCTTCCTTTTTTTGGAGGATAGCATTTTGGTTCTGTTTAGGGTAGTACGATCCATGCACTCATGTAAGTGCTTATAGAGTGCATCTGTGTAGGATTCAGCAGTCATAACTGTATTGTCCATCTGCATGGGTGTCATGAAGTTCGCCACTTCTGTCTTAAGAAGCATGAAGTTGGCTTTGGAGAAATTTTTTACTATGGTTTCCTTAATGGGGGGGGGGGGGTGAGGTGTGGGATGTGGATATCTAGGGTGATTTGCTTATGGTCAGATCTGACCAATGAGGAGTTGACTTTGGGTGTGCAACACCAGTCACTCATGTTGGTAATGACTAGGTCCAGGATATTGTTGCCCCTGGTGGGGGTGTGGATAAGTTGATCTTGAGCAAAGATGTTGGTACATGAGTAGTTTTCCCAGTTAATGGTGGGGTAGTTGAAATTGCCCATTATTAGGGTGTTTGGTTGAACCCTAATATTTTCCAGTAAATCAAGAAAAGAGGAGTGGAAATATTCCTGGGGCATGGTGGGGGATCTGTAGCAAGCTACAATTAGGATTGCAGTTTTGCCCAGAGTTATTTGCACTTGGATAACCTCGGATGCATTATGCTGAGCAGCTAGCCTGAAGGTGTGGATATCTTTAATGAATATGGACACACCTCCGACTTTGGTGCTCTGATCCAGGTTAGGTGGCCGGAAAGTGTGGTATGAGTTATAGCCTGGCAATGCAGGGGTACTCTCTGGAGCCTTGAACCAGGTCTCAGTCACTGCACAGATATTGATGTTCTCCATTTTAAAGAGTGCCTCGAGGGAGTGCATTTTGAGATTTAGACTTCTAGCACTGAGTAGCATTACCCTCAGTTTTTGCTTGCCTGTTCCTGTTACAGTGGTGAATTTGTCATTTGAACCCTGCCTAAAAAAGGCACTATAGGTGCAGCAAGAGCCTTAGCCAGTATCCGGAATCCCAGGGGTGACAGGTGCAGGCCATCTCTGGTAAAGCATCGTGGTCTATCAACCATGTCATTCCAGGCAGACAGATACTGGATCCCCTTAGAATGACACCAGAAGCTTAGCCAATTGTTGGAAGTCGATAAATTTGTCCTTGTACTGTGGTATCATTCTGGGCGATGGCAGGATGTCCTCAGGGGTAGGGTCATACCTGTCTGGGCTACAATATCGGAGAGCTCTTCCGTGTCTCTTTTCATGTAGTTCAGCGAGGTACATCTCAGGTCATTCGCACCAACATGGACAATGACAGAGTCATATTTGTACTTGATGTGGAGTGACCTGAGTGCATGGGTTATGTGGCGGATCCTGGCACCTAATAGGCAGCTGACAGTAACCTTCTCCTTGCTTAGCCTGGTAAGTGGGATATCGGTGTGCCTGACTATAGAGTCACCTATGACTAGTGTGTTGGGTACGTTGTTTTGCCTTATGGGCTGTGGTTGAGTGGCACACTGAGTCTGTGGGCTATGTGTCATTTGGGTTGTGTTGGGGGGTAGAGGTTGCTTGCGTTTCTGCTTTGGAGGTCTCTGTTGCTGGAGCAGATTATTATTGGAGTCAGGAGTGACCTGAGTGCGTGGGTTATGTGGCAGATCCTGGCACCCGACAGGCAGCCGACAGTAACTTTCTCCTTGTTTAGCCTGGTGAGTGGGTGAAAACCTCTGTATTAATTTAATTCATGCTAATATTCATGCATAAAGAACTCATCCATGCTAATGTTACTTCTATATCATTCTCAGATGATTTAAACCTCTGTATTAATTTAACCTTGTACTACTGTTCTCAACCATTAAACATGTAAATATGCTTTACATCCTTCTCCATGCTGCCGTTTAACTTTTGTTTAGTTTTTGCTATTTTGTATGTAAAATTTGCTTAGTTTGTTTCTGTTTCCACTATGTATTGTACTTCGTAATGAAAACTTCCAGGCACTACCATGGCAAAAACAATATTATGAATCAAGGTGCAACAATACCAATATGACAAAACTGTTATTACAAGTCACCTTCACTTGCAAAATTATAGCAAAAGCTTCCAAACACTGCTACAGCAAAAGCGATACTTAGTACCATGATGTATCAATGCCAATGCAGTAAATTATCATTGGAAGTCACCTCCACTTGTAGAATTCAGCAAAATATATCTAGTTTTCACTCAACTGAAGATGCCAAAAGACAGAATGCAGTCACAATAGATACAACATTTGAGATCTCTTTATACATCCAAAAGAAGTAGCGAAGATGTTTAAATTATCCACAGCAATACCATATCTTTAAAACAATTTATTCTTGAATAAAAAACAAATAAACGGAAGCTCCTTGTAAGCGCTTTCGGGTTACAGCAAACCCTTCATCAGACAAACAGTTTTCAATTCAAATAACAGCTTTTAAATAGTTCATTTTGGTGCCAAAATCCATCTTAAAATAACATTGCCATAAATAGGAATAATACTGAAAGCACTAGCATATATCATATAGATAAATATGCATATCTTTTAAATGCCTAACAACATGTCAAATCTATAAAACTATCTGAAACAATCAAATAAATCATAATGCAAATATATTTCCCCCAGATTCATGAAGCTTGCACCAGGAGCAGGCTAATAAATAAAATAAATTGCGGGATAATGTCAAATATGTCCGCCGAGCAATTCAGGTACGAACCAATTCCACGTGCACTACTGGCGTACGCCACATCTGCGCAGCCCTTGGCATAGGTATGCTAATCACCCCATGTGCAGTGTCGCACCATGCAAATGAAGGCATGCAGCGATTCACAAAGTGGTGCAGGCGTAGCGTAAGCCCATGGAAATGTAAACCAAAAAACACGGTTTACATTTTCCCAAACAGAACATCAGAGCTATGGAACCGGAACAGACTCATGTATTACAAAGTTAACATATGCCAATGGCTAAATACACAGCCAATGGCACAAGAAAAGATGCACAACACCTCAAAAACAACATTTAATGTCATGTCCACAGTAACGCACAGTACAACCACAGGGCATGTGTGCGCAAACAGGAATACAAAGAAAATATATACAAATGTCATAAAATCGCAATGTAAGACAAATCAGGATTTCACCATAATACGCAATGGTAGGCATGGTACACCACAAGCAAGGCGCAAGGGTTGCCAAGGGCCTGCGACAGTGTTTGGCACAGTAACTATGAATTAGTAGTCAATGCCATGCAAATGAGGCAGGTAATACTGAATCGCAAACATCCCACCGGATGAAGGATGTACCAGACGGTGAAGCGCTATAACACCGAGGAGTGTCTCAGAGGTGATACATGACATCAGCAGAGGGGTGTATCACCTTAGTTGTAAGCACATTGGAGCAATGCAAATCTGGCCTGGCCATTGCTAAGCAAAGCTGCAGGACAGGGGTGGGGAGGAGGGTCTAGGATCGTTCAGCTGAGAGCACAAATGGTGCCCGAAAGCGCATGTGCACGGGGATGAAAACGTGCCCAAAATCCGGTATGCGGATGCATGTGCCACGAATAATAGCACAAACAGGAAGGTCAGGTGAAGAAAAGAAGGAAATGCAGAAATAGGGTAATTGGCGTACTTCTGAGCAATTAACACCAATCAATTCACGGCGGCCAATCGACAGCAGTAGACAAGCCTGCATGCAGAAACCTGCAAAACAGGATAGGGGAGGAATAGGATTGCAAAGAAAGGAGGGGAGGAATTGGAATGCAAAGATAGGAGAACTGTCATAGCAGAGCAAAGCAAACCCACAGTAGACCGGCAATGGAACACATTACGCAAGATAAGCCAGGTCTGGGAAAGTACAAATAAAAGCAGGCTGCTGGATGCATGCCAGCAAATGATAGGTGTAATGTGTGCAAATGTAAAGGGAAGGGCAGGAGGTAATTTACGGCAGCCAAATGTAATGCAACACCAAAGGCAGCACAATAGTGGTTCCGGTAATAAAACACAGAAGATACCCTGTAGCCACAATCGTACATACACACTCTATGACATCATCAGTGTTCACAGCAAAATAGTATAAAGTGTGAAAGCACCCAACACACACCTGTGTATTCCCAAACACTGCACCATAGGTGTAAACAGACAGGGAACTTTTAAAATGTACATGTTGGGAGCTGCCATAGCTGTGATTCATCAGCATGTGTTACAGACCGACGGTGTTGTGGAGGATGATGCCGACATCCACCGTAGGCCGCGGAGGAGGAGAAGAGTGTTCAGACCAAGGGTAACCTACCAGGGGCTACATGATCTGGACATAGTAGACCGTTACAGGGTGGACAGGGACATCTTACAGCAAATAGTATAGCTGTGCCAGCCACGCCTGAGAACCAGAAACAACAGAGGGGAACCCATCCCAGTGGACACAAAGGTATGTGTAAGCTTGCGAATACTAGCCACAGGTGCCTTTCAAAGGCCAACTGGAGATATAATGGGGATCTCACAGGCATCGACATCCAGGGTACTACACCAGTTCCTGGATGCCATGTTACCACATGCCAATGAGCATATATACTTCCCCTGAACTCAGGAGGAGTTGGCCAGCAATATGCGTCACTTCCACCGTGTGGCAAACTACCCGGAGGTACTGGGTGCGATAGACTACACGCACATACATATCAAGTCACCACCCGGTGAGCATGGTAGGTGCTACATAAACCATAAGGGATTCCACTCCATCAACTGCCAGGTCATGTGCAATGCCCAGGGCATTATCATGGATGTGTGTGCTGGCAACCCTGGAAGCTACCATGACTCCCATATCTGGCATGCCTCACAGCTGTATCAGGTATTTGTCAGGGGGGCATCCCACAAGGCCACCTTGTGGGGGATTCTGGCTATGCACTGGAGCCATGGATGATGACGCCCATCAGAAATGCACACACACCAATGCAAGAACACCATAATGAGGCACATGCACAAACCAGAATAATCATAGAGCGTGTGTTCGGGATGCTGAAATCACGGTTCCAGTGCTTGGACACATCTGGTGGAGCCTTGCAGTACTCTCCAGGTACGTGTGCCCACATCTTCATAGTATGTGCCATGCTACATAATATGATCCTGCGGAAACAGCTGCAGCAGGGTCAAAATGGGGGAGGGCCTCCCAGCCCACCGCAATTGCTAAGGCCAACACAGGCACAGAGGGATCCAGACCACGGACACACTGTGCCAGCCCCAGTAGGCAGACAGAGTTGTGCCCAATATGCCTACCCCTTGGCAAAGAGGGAACGTACAGCACATACCCTGACAGTGTAGGCCCCCACAGACTGACACCCCTCTCCACCTGAACACACAGTAAAATGGATGGCACACAAACACGACCACCTGTAAATTGTGATGTATAGGTGGCCCACTGTGGAATCCTACATAGGCAGCCCTCAAACATTATACACGCATTAGCCATTGGAACACGGAATGTCAACACCTGAACAGTACATGCGCCTATCAGCATCTGTCAGTGCTGTGTGTATAGGTTCTCAGGTACATCGGTAGGTACACACCCGATTGTCAGAGGCAAAACACCAAACGGGGTAAACATTGTCTCCCGTCGCCACAACATTGAGTAAGCAACTGTCGCTTACTGGAGCAGAGGCAATCGTGGGAGCACATGTGTGTAAGCACTGTCCTGCACACACAGCAGGGATTCCCCACTGTGTTAATGAGGGGCTCCACATAATGTAATCATGGATGTTGTGTCAAGGCAGGGGATGTACCCATGACAGGTATTCATCACCCCAGCATGCTGCACCCACGGTCGTATGAAGGTGTAGCACATTATCGGGTGTAGCTCATTGTGATATACATATCCAATGCCGGAGTACATCCAGTAAACATCACATGGACATACCATTAACTGGACTCATCAATATGTAAACTAACGGAGTTATCCATGTGAGTGCAGTGTAGAGTAACTGCTGTAGTCTACTCCACATACAAAATGACATAATACGTGTACAACCCCCAGATGTCCAAGTGGTATATGCAGTGACCATTGTGCATGATCCTGGTCCCATGTCCTGCAAGGGATGTAACGTAATCCCGATGGCACGGGTAATGCATTCCGGATGCAGGTCATCAGAATATGTGTAGCACACGTTAGCGGGAATATGCGTTGCCCACTGCTGGTAAGCGATGTTTAAATACGACTATATGGATATGAGTGAAACAGGGCTAAGCTTCACCGACCACTGTGCAGATCACGGTCAGTGATGTACAGAACAGGTGAAACCAGCATTAGTCACCCCTGAACAAATAGCGCCTGCTCTGAAGGGTAAAATGAGCACTGCCAGGAGTTGAACAGGCAATCATGTATACAATCACCCAAAACTATTGCTAGCCAAGATGTACGTACGGTAGGGTTGCCACATTTCAAATGACCAATGTGGGACATACGCCAGATGTCTGCAGGCAAATGCATACACCCGGCCAGTACAAAAACCAGAACGTCAGTGTTTTGCCTAGATAAAAGCTTATTCTAGTAATGGTTGTAGGTACGTGTTCCGTGTCCTGTAACATGTAGGTGGTTCAGATACAGAATAAGTGTTGTATGAAACTATTACGTAAACTATAGGGAATATGTTTGTCCCAAAGTCGCAGGACATTTGCCATGTTCACAAATATTTTGCAGGATACAACTGCACAAAGAGGGACTGTCCCTTGCAAAGTGGGACAGGTGGTAATCCTAACCTATGGCAGGTGTGTAATGTGACAGGTACAGACACAAACGTGCGGAGTCCAGGAAACACAGTATACACCAACAAGCATACAATGAAAGGTGTAGTGTGCCTGTCACCACCCCTGTCAAAGATATGTATATATATATATATACATATATATATATATATATATATATATATATATATATATATATGTGTGTATATATATATATATATATATATATATATATATATATATACATATACACATATATAATACAGATATACAGATAGGTCAACGACATTCAAAACACCTTGAAGGTACAAATAAATAGGATACCGCCAACTATGGAATGTGTCACACACCGACACGCGTAACCACGAGGCTGAAAGATAGAAAGAACACAGTACTGGAACAGTAGAACCGTGAGCAATATTATGACGATAGTAAGGACATGTAGTCACCGCTGCCGGCGGTGCGGTCCACGTAGGTACTGTGTACAACTGTGTTTGCGAGTGATATAGCCTGTGTATGTGTGTGTTGAGGGTGCCAAGTGCATTTCCGTGTGACTGCAATGTGTGTGTGTGTGTGTGTGTCAGCATCGTGTGTCTGTAGGTGCCAACTCAGAGATAGATGATTACGGTAGGTGCGGGTATAGCTAGCCGTAGGCATGCAGTAAACACCTGTCCCACATTGGGAGGGACAGCCCCTCCCTGGGCAGGCATGTCCTGACATGAAACATTACAAAGGGCAACTGTCCGAGAGCGTAGGACATTAGTATGTCCCAAATATTATGCAATAGTTGCAGGAAATAGTCATGCCTGTATGTAAGAAATGGAAATGTTACATGCAAAATGATAAGTAGGCAAAGTCCAAGATCAATAGGTATGTAATGAGGATAAAAGTATGTGCTATCCTGTGTACCGACCGTGGCTATATGTCAGCCTGTAAACACCACTGTGTGACCCACAAGTGTCCAACTATGGACATATGAAAAGATGGCAAGCCATGCCACAGAGGGTCTGACACCAAGACCACTGCAATGACTGCAAATATCTGGGACAGACATACACGGGATAGCTGTCATTTAGAAATATCCCTGCACATATCACTGTACATCCAGAGGTATGGAAGTATAAACCTCACCTGCATACCATATAGAAACCAATTAACAATGGCCCAATGTAAAATCCCGTAACAGAAGTCTGCTAAGTGATAGCTCTTTAATTAGGGAAGGAGTCCACACACATATATATGGACTATGTAGAAATGCAAGCCCCACAAAACCGTATATGCTAAGTACACCCGCCTACATCCCCCACACTGGAAACAATAGCAATACAGACCATAATCACAGCACAAACATACAGTTAGTCAATTACATCTGCTGAACCGTTAACATACCTTGTGAGAGACACATTTAAAGGCGCCATGCAAAATTGTATCCATTGTATAATGGAACAAACGGCGATGTTACAGGTGCTGTTTGCAATAGTCCGTTATCAGACGGGTGCGATGACAGGTACAGTCACATGTAGAACCACATACTCAAGCCGTCTCACACAATCCACGGGGGACATGACTCCAAACTACACTTGGCTCTACACATAGCAGTTGCAATTACACACAACAAAACACAATACAGGCCGTCTTCCCGAAGGTAGGGCAAATGGCCAACGCCCAAGTGGAGAATTCAATTATACCCCACTGTTGCCACGTAATTGACGAATGGAGTAGCTGCCCAGCTGATGTGCATGTAATTAGTCACACAGGAACACCAATCGGCGGCAGTAAACCACATGTTGAAGGTATCGACGTATATAAGGATGACTTGCCAGATATGCAAACTGTATGCTCATACCGTAAAATAGTTTAAAGAGTGATACGTAAGAGTGAGATAGAGACGAAATACCGGAACGATATCAACGTATGTAGAACACTCGGTATGTAACTGTATGTATAGCATGTTCTGTATTAACTATGTCAGTGTATGTATAGCCTGGTTTGCATTAATTAAAAGTGTCCGCAATGCATAAAGTGAGAAGTGGTATTTATGTAGTGATGTCTTGCTGATCATACTAACGCTTGTAGAAGTTGTGCGTCCAGCAGTGGGCCACAAGGTAAACAGCACAGACACCACAAGGGATGCAACATGAGGGCTTTAAACAGAACAATGCCATACAACCCGCCATCAGTGGCAGGGTATGTCCAACAAGTACGTGTCATAGCAGGGGATAGTATATGTTGATATACTGTAACAGTACGCATGTGTATGGGCATATAACAACAATGACATGTCTAAGATGGTTCCGCTGTGCAAGTATGCTTTGCATTATGGGATACCATGTAAAATATGTGTAATGTATAGTATAGTAGATGGATATGTCAGATATGCTACACAGGAGAACAGGCATATTATGCATACCAAAGGTATTGTATAGTGATGTGAGTAGCATTATTTAATTAATTAATTTATAAACAGTTATGATGAAATAAATAATGTAATCCACTCTGTTCATTTGCAAAGGACGCAAACATTTCTCCCATACTAGAATAGCAGAAGAGATGTGACAGACAAACAAGAACATGATTGGCGTGTACAATAACAGGATACATATGGCCTGTAGTCACGGGACATTGTAATAGTGTGATAGCTAATCTAAATGGAAGGGCTACCCCAGTAACCATGCACAAAGGACATGTAATAGCTCCACAGGTTCATAGTGGGGTACCATGCAGTCTGGCAAGTCTATGTGTAACAATAACTACAGTGTTCACACCAGTGGCACCTCTCTAGGGTAGTGTCCTGTGAACAGAAGAGCCATGCGTAACCTGCACCTCTGCACAGTACAGCCACTGCAGTGATCCCTGATGTACATGTGTCCACCATCCACCAAGTGAGGTATCACATGAACAGTGCTACTGAGTGTCCCTGCGTGATGTACATAGGAATCTTGTTCCAAAGCATGGTGAGTGTCTGGTCTGGGAATGCAACCCCCAAGCACATCCCGCACATTGTTGCATGTGTGCACATATCCATGAGCATGATGCTTACAGTGGCTATTGTTTATGTCGCGTATGCGGAGTATATCCATTAACATAGTTGCAGACATGGGCCTTGTCTTTGCAGCAGAGGTCACCCGTGAGTACATAGTCCGCAAATGTGTACAGACATTGTGTCTGTACTTCAGCCGCATACTTTAACTGTCATAGCTCAATAAACGTCATGGCGTGTTAATGCTGTGTTATGTAAAGCTGTAGCTGTTGTGTAAGGTACACCCTAAGCGGGGTGTTGTACCCTTGAATGTGTGTATAAGTCCGGTGTTCAGAGGTACAGTGGGTGCCTATGTACCAGCTACACACCCAGTACAGACAAGTGTGGACATGTAGAAGGATATCCACGCCACAGTGGCAATGTGGTAATCACAGGAGTGTGTGCGACATACGTGTGTAGTACGAACACGTACAATGCGACATCTATGTAGGGGACTAACACCTATGTGATAACCAGTGGGTGGATGGTGTACTGCAAAGGTGATGTTCATACCTAGTGTCATGCAGGTTGAGGCCATGATGTTCATATCAGTTATCCGTCACAGTGACACCCATATGGATGGGGTCAGTATCAGCTGGTGGATCAACAACAGCGCTTGGTATGCAGTGGTCTGTAAAGCTAGGCAGGGAAGGTCCCTCTGTGGTAGCCTGTACCTCAGGGAAGCATATACCGAACATGAGGGCCCCATGACTGAGGACTGTGGTATGCCAAGTGTATGCTACCCTCAGTGTGTGTGTCCCATCCATTAGCCACTTTGCATAACATCCTGAGACATATGTTTTGATGAGCAGGTGGATGTGTATGTTGTCAATACCAGAATGGAGAACGGTGCTGAAAGGCAGCGTGAGGACAATGTAGGCTGTGTGGACACCCGTGTCATCATCAACTACTCTGGTCACTGTATGAAAGGAGTTCACCAGGTGTAGGAGGCATGCTGTGGCCCCAACAAGACCAACCCGGCTGGCATCAAAGGACCGGAGCACAACAAAGTCTCAGCGAATGATGTCCATGATGATGTGCCCTATAGCCGTGCAGAACAGTCCAGTCAGGTGTGTAGGGCAATAGTCCCAGTCATGCATTGTGGCACCACCTGTGTGGAGTGTAACTCTCGCTGTGTGCCAGTCAGGGGCCACAATGTCTGGTACAAGACTATTACTGAATATGGTGTCCCAGTGGGGAGACATGTCGTTCAGAGGTTTGTAGACATCACAGCCTGGGATTTTGTAGGGTGACAAGGGGCCAGTGTCTCAGGACATATAGAGTGCAGGTCAGTACTGTGTAGGTTTGACCGTAGGGACACCGCAATGTTCCTGCAAGAAATGTGGCCCCGTAGGGAATGAGAGGGTGTAATGTTAGCATTGAAGCCATCAGACAGCATGTTGCCAACATCACTTGTTTCTGTCATGTTCCAGAGTGGCATTTGTATGTGTGAGCAGATGTGGGTGTTGCCAAAGACTACTGACATACCACCATAATGCCTTGTGGTACATCCCGGAATGTGTCACAGTAATGTGTACGTAGCTAGTTATGGAGTATGTGATGAGGGATCCCGTGGCCCTAACGAGGCTGACCAGTGAGTTACCCCACCCATGGGAATGTACACCACTGTGCAAAAGCCCCCACCTGTTGTTGTAAAGTATGTCCATGGAACTGCATCCCCAGAGTGGCGTCTGTTATCTGGTGTGTACCATCATGGCTCTGTGTGGAATAGCATGATCCATTTTGTCATGTATGTGCTAATGAAGTGCACTGGGGTATGTCTCAGCATTTGTATGTGCATTGTCCACCTGCACGTGTGTCATGACGTCAACTACCGCTGTCATAAAACATCTGTAGTAGGTGTTGTAGTACTCTTCTACTGTGTATGCCGTGAAGTGTGTGGTACCGGTATGTGGCTAACAAGGGTGAGTAGCATATGTTCGGATTCCACTAATGAGGGGATAACCCCAGGTGTGGAACGGCAGTCAGATGTTGGTAGTGTCCATGTCAAGGATACTGTTGGTCTTGGAGGTGGTGTGTATGGGTCGATCCAGCCGAGCGGAGGTTATGACTCACGGACAGCGTACGCCTAATGTGTCGGTACATGTGTGGCTATCACAGTTAAGTGTGGGTTACTGTCAGTCTCACATCAGTAGCAGCAGTATGAGCCCAACTGTCCAGTACTCCATGAAATGAGGTCTGGTAACCGTGGGGTATGTTGAATCCGCAGCTTGTAACACTGTGTATAGCAGTTCCGGACACAGTTATTTGCACGTGGAGCACCCGTGATGCATTGTGCTAAGTAACCAGCCGGAATGTGTGTACAACATAGTAGAATATGGGGACACCTCAGCCGTGGGTGTCAGTCCAGGTACGTGCCTGAGAGGTACGGTCTGTCTATAACCAGTCATTGCAGGTGTGCTTTGCGGAGCTTAGAGGCAGGTCCCAGTCACTGCAGAGATATTGAAGTGGTGCAGTATCAGGTGTGCCTTGCCTGCGTGCATCACAGAGGATGATGTCAAGCATTGTGTTACATGACCACATGTTTCGCTTGCCAGTTCCCATTCTGGTGGTAACTATTATTGGACACTGTGCAAGACAGGCAGTATAAAAGCAACAAGAGTCCAACATGTGATCCGTACCCCCCAGGGCTGACAGGTGCAGGTCAACTGTGCCAAAGCATCATGTTGTTTGACAAGGTCTGTCAAAGTGGACAGGTACCAGATGCCTGTGGAATGACAGCAGAAGCATGGGCAACTGCTGGAGTGACACAGTCGGTCGTTGTACAGTGGTAACAAGTCCGGATGACTGCAAAATGCTCCCCAGGGCTCGGACCACACCATCAGGGCTACAAGACTGGTGGGCTATTGCATGTCCCTGCACATGTAGTCTGTGCCCTGAGATACAACTTCAGTCACACTAACATGGAAAATGACAGTCACATCGTACCTGCTGAGGTGTGGCATGGGTGCATAGGTTATGTTGCAGAACCAGTTACCCGACAGCAGGATGTAAGTGACTATTGCCTTGTGTAGCCTGCTGAGTGGAACAGCAGTGTGACCGCCGACAGAGTCACCTATGACAGGTGTGTTGTGTATGTTATGACACCCTATTGGCTGTATGTGATGGGCACACGTGTCTGTGGGCTATAGGTTGGTGTGGTTGTGTTTGGTGATGTGGGCTGCCATTGCTGCCTACACAGAGTATGGAGGGGTACTGCACAAGGTGTCTCCGTATGTGTGGCCTGTGGTGGGGATCATGTGGGACTATGTGATGAATGGGGTGTGTTGCGAATGTTACACATCCCCACATGTCAGGTGCAGTCAGGGTTGGTGACAGTATAACCCCCAGCAGGGCTGCATATGTGCATCCCCCACAGGCTGTATTGTTGTATGTTGGACGGTGTGCATTGACTGTGTACATGAGAATAGCTCTATTGCCACATGTACAACATAGTCATCATATAGACAGGCACTAGCACTGGTACGTGCCAGTTGGACATGCTAGTATATAACTGGTACGTGCCAGGTGGACATGCCGTATAAACCACCATGTCTCAAGAGATATGTGAGTGATGTGTGTACGACAGCTGTTGTACTGTAGGCAAGCTGGAAATGTATGGACAGACAGTGTACCTGTGAGGACTGGTGTGGAATGGGTGCTATACTAAGCAGTAGCTCATAATGTGCCAAGAAGCTCTGAACAAGTGCCGAGCATGCCCACACAATACAGATAGGGTGTTGGATAATATCAACCCACAAGTGTTGACAACAGTCATGATTGGTGGCACCGCATCAGAACACTGCCGGGTATGGTCTGCAAGTCCAGGAACTATTATCAGTGTAGATGTTAGCAGTACAGATGTACAAGACAGTATGGATGTTTGACTACAAATGCCTTTGTATGTCACAGGAGTGTTCTACCAGTGGCCTGTTGACAGACTCACAACTACTAAAGTTGCTACAGTGACATGTGCATATCACACAGCTACAGTAAACCAGGGTTAATGTGTTGTACCCCACCCTCATTGTAGCCCATACCATACAGACAAATGTCAGCCATCTGTGTATGTGAGGATGTGAATGGCCATGACCTATGGGCAATAGTTGTCAGAGTGTTGTGACCAACATACAGAATGGGCTGTGTGTGTGAGGTGTGTGACATATGTGCACATTCTGGTGGATGATATCAGCAATGTCACCGCTAGGGGAATATCCCTGTATCCATTAAGTACCACCTAGGCTGTGGTCAACATTATGGACACTGTGTTAGGGATGGTGTTGTGCAGTACACCTCCCTGAGCTGGAGACGTCTCCATGGCCCTTTAGGCAGTCATCTGAGGTACCCATGACATGACAGGGTGGCATCCATGAGCACGGAGATCATTGGGCAGGCATACACAGCACCCATGTGACCAATATTGGAACACATATCACCTTCCAGGGGTAGGGGCCATGCGTGGATGGCCGATACCAGCCTCCACAATACTCACCTCCAGTATGCAGCATGCTATCCACCTTGCATACAGACATATGCTACACTATGCTGTTGGACATGCTACATGTCCATAGCCTGATCTGAAAGACATACGTCATGGACAACTACCGTCCTACGACTAGGATAGCCACATGGTGGACAGATCCCTGTGCCATACCTGTGACATACTCCCGCCATACCATGCAGCCCTGTCCACATAGCTGCACATATCATCCCTGTCATACATGGTATGATGGCCGTATGGTAGATGTAGTATCAACTGTCTGGATCAGTAATGTGTCACTGATGCCCCTTGCAGTGCTGTAATTGGTGTCAGATACAGCTAGTAAACCCAGCCCGTACATGCTATAGCCGATAACCTTACCTACGAATGACGTCCAACTAGCCATTGTCCCATGTCTATCACATGTGCAACACAGGCGATCCATGGCAGGATGTTGAACAGCTGTACAGTGCAGTGTAGATGTCTATGGTAAAACAGATGCATGTACAGGTTTCCATGCGTACTTGGTGCATTGTCACTGCCCAAGTCCATTAAGGCTGTGTCTGTGTTGATATGTGGCATATACACAGCATCAAGATCAACAGCATTACTGTGAACACATCCAGGCATGTGCAGATAGGTAAGAACACCAGTGCAGGCAAACAGACATGCCCACATGAAGACAGCAGTCACATGCAGTATGAACACTGTAATGAGGTGACACACATATATGGAGATGATATCCAATGCATAATGGGTGTTACATGTGTGACACACATACATGCCAGTCGTGTTAGTGTCATGATGATTTGCAAAGATAACTGTGCAGATGTACTAGAAATGTGTGTGCAGCAGTATCACTGTACATGTCTGAAAATGTGACCTGTCACCTTCATCATGTCTTACAGATAATGCCTCATACACGCCTACCAGCATACAGCCGACAGGAGGATGATGTCTTAATCCCGTACCTCCATGAGAACTACAAGGTGTTATTTAGCCATGTGCCACAGCACTCACAGCACCAGGATGACCTGTGGCAGGATCTTTGCAGGAGGGTCAACGAAGTGGGAGGCCACAACCGCACCTACCAGCAGGTGCGCAGACACTGCATGGACTTCATACGTCATGCAAAACAGCGTGCCACTGCAATCACCACGGAACAAGGTGGAACAGGTGGTGGGCCACCAACCCAGCCTCCACTCGCACACACAGAGGAGCTACTGGCCAGTCTGGGGACACCCTCGGAACAGCTCCCACAAACACTAGCTGCCATTGTGGAGGTGGGTGTCTCCCAACCAATGAGCCTGGAGTTGCCTAGTAAGTCAGTACTGAACATATGGCCAGTATATCCCACATATGTGCATGTGTCACTGTACATCATGTAATGTAACAACATATGCAAGGTATGTGGACACACATGCTGCATACTACAGTATGCTACCCTGTGTATGCACCATACCTCTGAACTGAACAGGTATTTGCAGAATGTCCAGATGTCTGCCTCATATTGTCGGTGTGTTCCCCTTAATATATGTCCCTTTCTGGCAAATAGCTGAGGATTGGAGTCATTAAATGATGACAAACATTTGTGTTTATAACTGCACATTCCTTGTAAAAACCATGCGCATGCAAACCTATTATTCTAGCAACTTTCTAAGTTTGTAAGAGCAATATTTAACATCTGTCCCTATTTGTCCCCCATCATAGTAGGCTTTGTCCAGATTTATTGTTCTAAGAGGTTGAGAGGTATAGTATGCACACATGTGCTTACTATATGCTATTGTAGAGGCGAATGTGTTAACTTGCACAGAGCACCCTGTGGCTGTCATGCAGTCATGGATAATGTTCATAATGCTGTGTCACCCCTATACAGGTACCTCTGGTGTGCCGCACAGACAAGAGTCCGTTGCAGGTGAGACTGTCATTGGTATCAGGCATGTCAAAGCATAGATCTATTCGACATGTGGCCAGTTAATACTTGTACACATGATGTTCATTCCAGACATGATATACAGGTCGCATCACCCACCATCCATACAGGCCACCCATGTGCAATATATACAAATGAAATGACACACAGCCATGAAACCACAGTATTTGCCATTGCTACATGTGTGTCTAGCTGTGCATACAATGGTGGAGGTGTTCTACAATGGAGGCATATGTACTATACAGTGGAACAAAATGTGTGGTACACAAAACAGTACCACACAGTGAGCAGTGATATGAGCAGCCCACAGGCGTTACCATTGTGTTATATGCCCCTACAATGGGTTCACACATTGTGATGTGCCATCCGACATGTCTCAGACATGTAGTGTTTGGTTGCAATATTGTCACACTTTCCCATAACCCATACCCCACATACCACACATACACCTGTTGTCTGCATAGCCCTGTGGATGGTGACATATCCAACATCTATGGGTGTATGTCATATGGGACAACACAGACATGTGTGATAGATGGTCATCACACACATATGACCAACACATGTGCACACATGGCCATGGGGGATGGCCAGAGACACATAGCCACACAGTAGATGTGATGTGGATACACCCTGTCTCACTTTGTCCACACATGGTCCAATTACAGCCCTGTGCTGTGCACAGCTACTGGAGGTGTCACTGACATCTACCTCATAAGATGTGTTGAACATGACGCCTATGTCATAGCATGACAGTAGTCACCTTTACAGCTTCCACGACAGTGACACCAGGCCACAGATACTGTACCTGCCGTAGGACATCACTGTTAGCTGTGCACCTTGTGTGTGTGTGGTACATCAATGTCATGTGTGAAATGGTGACGTGACAGGTCCGCTATGTGTGGACATGGTTGCCAGGCAGCTAACACTCTGTAGTTATCGTGCAGGGGTGTCATCTGTATGTCCTCCAGTGACCTGTCACATGACACAGCATGGTTTGGTGGGGTGTGTATACACCTCAGTATCGTGGGTCACAATCCACAGGTATGTCATGGGTATGCAAGCATACTACCATGAGCATGTGAATTGCATGGATAATGATATGACACCTGCTTGCTGTAGTGTGCATTCCAGTGGGTATGCTTACAAACACTATTGATGTCTGAGCCGCATGCTGTCAGCTGTATCACAAGCATGCTGCATGCCATCTGTCATATCACATGCATGGTGTGTCAGTGTGTGTGTGTCAGTGTGTGTGTGTGTGTCAGTGCGTGTGTGTCAGTGCGTGTGTGTGTCAGTGTGTGTCTATTGTAATTAAGAGTCTTTCTTTACATTCACAGGTGATGTAGGTGTGTTACCCTCCTGCAGTCCATCTGATGTTAGTGTCCTTACAGATGCTAGCAGTGATGAACATATGCATGAGGTACAGGCAGGTTTGTCAGGGGCTGAATCTGTGCCAACGGTTGCCATCCCAGCTATGCCCCCCTCTTCCCCACACACAGTTAAGCTGCCAACACATACCGCATCACCAGTGGCCATAGAGGAAGGACAGTCAGCGTCTGTTAGCATTGAACAGGAATGTGTGGTGGCTACAGAAGGTGTGTCTCCACACCATGGTGTCAGTATACTGACGGCAGATGTGCCACACAGGCATGTGGCCGATGCTGCTCGTAGGAGGACCTCTGGCAGACATGCACCTGCAGGACATAGCGCAGCAGCTGGAATCACCAGACGCATGTTCCAGATTGTAATGGCGGCACAGGCACATGCTGAATGGCAGAACAGAGAAGGGCAGAGGCTGCAGAAGGCTGCTATCCATACCCTAAACAACAACATCCAGGCATTGGCAGGTGCTCAACAGCAGATTGCTGATGTTATGGACAGGCGATTGGGTGACATGATCAGAATCCTTGACGGTGGCATGGCAATCCACGAGCATGAGCTGTCTGTGCTGGAACATCTGGTAGGGGTGAGGCATAGGCCACATGGATGTAGGCCAGCTACACCACCTAGTGCAGGTCAATGTGAGCATGACACCTCGCATGGCCGCTCCCATAGTGCCGGTAGCAGTAGCAGTGCAGCTGGTGCTGTGCTGTCCACACCAGGACATAGCAGGCCATGTGGACGTGGCCCTGGACATTCCCAGCAGGGACACGGTTCCAGTGGCCATGTGTCATCGGACAGTAGCCATTCTGTACCTCCGCCTGGTAGTGCCCGTGCAACCCCTGGCAGGCACAGGACACATGGCTGTGGCCGGACACAGTGAGCTGTACAACCTGGTCTGTACAATCTGGGGCTGTCGATAATACCCTTGTGTAGGCCTCACAAATGACAGAACTGTGTGCACACATACACGCACACAGCAAACACAACTGTAGGGCTCCACAATACCCACATGCATACTGAACAGACATGTCCAATCAAATCACCGGCCCTTACCCACACACATGATATCATCCATTGGTGCAGCCTATGCCCCTGGCAAACATTATCACCCTGTGCATATGATGAAGCCTGTGCTGCATCCCTGTAATCCACACCATCGGTGCAGGGATATGCTCAAATGGTCTGATGCACAGGGTGAACAGAATAGTGAGAGGTGTATCTTACATTACTTGTGTATGCATAGTGAGGGAAGTGTATGTTGCATTGGTTGTGTGTGAATAGTGAGAGACGTGTATATGACATCGGTTGTGTACTGTCAACATGCACCAGACATACCATGTAGTACAGGTGCAGCATGCATTGTGATATGTTCACAGTATGTGTCTCGGTTACAACAATAACAGCATGTTGGTAATGATGCCCTGGTTCCCTCCTATGGTGTACTGGCATGTGCCTACAGGTAGCAGTGTTTGCAGTCCCCCATGTGTAACTGTGGAGTACTCACAGGCACATATGGCAATATCAGCATGCTAAACGTACCCTCAACATGACTGTTGGAAAGTCTAACATGACACAGATGTACGCACATATACTGCACCTGAAACATGTGGTCAGTTGAACAGGCTACAGTGGCCAGAGACGTGACATACATACCAGGAAACATTACAGGTATGTTGACATGGTGCAGGGGTTGTACACAGTGGTCTGGCCAATGATGACGTTAGAGGCCACTTGATAGCATGATGCCACATTGTGTAGCAGTAATACCCTGTCACATTACAGGAACATGCCCACATTCACAGGGTCTACAACACTATAACGCACACCCCATAATGTTGAGGTGAGGACCCTTGCCTATGTGGTCATCACCCTCACAGTACTTTGCACCCACATGACGTGACACAGAAAAGAAACATGCACAGGTAGCCAGTACGGCTGGGACCGATGGCATCAACAGGTTAGTAGACTGCATCACCATGAAGGGTTAGTGATCCTGTTTTCACTGTATGGTAGCATACACCCTCACACCAAGCACCAGACAGCCATACATACATACACACACACTGTGGTGACCACAAATGTGTATACGGATAGCCGATGTGTGTGATGCACCACACCTGCCGCTGTCATGCTTTCCACACTGCAGTATGTACAGATCTCTGCAATGGTGTACAGGGGTGTGTAACAATTGGGACGTAATCCCCACCATATGTGGCATATGTGGTCACACAAGCGGACACACATGGCAGTACTGGGAATGATACACCTGCCATATGATGAGACGTTTAACAGACATGTAGCGGTATTGTCCGCATTATGTGTACCAATGCTATGTCTGGCAATTGTGCTGCTATATGCACACGGGAGGATGTAAGTGTTACAGGTGTCATGTGACGTACAGTCGGTAACACCTGACTGCTGTGTAAGTGTTATGTCATCACCGTCAAGTGACATAGCGTACTGTTTGCACATGTCATGGTAGGATGGCGTGTGACACACCTGTAAGCCATCCCCGGCAAACATCCATCTACACAGGTGGATCACCACTTTATGTACACACATCTGTCCATACGTGATGTACAACCATCCATACTGTCAGTATGTCACCATATACAGGTGTCAATGATGGGGCTGCATTGCGACTGCATGTTGTAGTTAGGTACAGATGAGTTACGGACATCAGCCACTGCACATGCATGGTTGCTGCATGCACAGTACAGATTGTACATGTATGTTGGTCCTACATGCGTCTCCTGTAACCATGTTTGTATGCATTGCTATTGGTGGACATGTGTGTTGACATACATAACACATGGACTGTGGTATGATATCACGGGTGTCATGGACGACTAGTACAGGGGAATGTGTACTTGGTCAACATTGCTACCTCCTGTACTGTGAGCATTCAACAGACATGGACCCACCTTCCATTTGTGTGCGTATGATTGCTTAAGCCACTTTTCTGCATGGGGGACAGCAAAAGCTATGCTATGTACATATGTATTGTGTGTGTGGTCCATGCACACATCCACTGCAATCACATGTATGACATATCCAAACATGTGTGTTCGTTGGTGTACAGCAACACTCATCTGTCACAGCTGTGTAAGACCCAGGTCCCTGGTATGTCTTGAGCTGACCTGGTCATGTATAGTGGTATCATTGCAATGCATAACATCTGTTGGAACCCTGTCGGTACATGTATACTCTGCACAGTTGCTTTAGACCTCTGTACAGTCCACTGGTCATGTGTCACACGGTGTTGTAGTAATGTATGGCTGTGTATTGCTGCACCAATGACATGGTGATGTCTTGAGGGCTACAGTGTAGACTGTGGTGTGTACGTCTGTGATCTGCACCTGTGACAGCTGTGATGGCACCTGAGTGTGTACTGGTCACTGCATGTGAGTGTCTGCCCTGTGCGTGGGGACAGTTGTACCTTACTGAGCCCTTCCGTGTTTAGACTCCATCTGCATGCAAGATGGCCCTTTGCAACTGCTAAGTGTGTGAGCATGCCCAGTACGCTGTTGTGTAGATGGACACACAGGACAGTCCAAACTGAGCCCTTGCATGTTTAGACTCCATCTGCATGCACAACGGCCCTTTGCAACTGCTGTGTGAGCATGCCCAGTACGCTGTTGTGTAGATGGACACACAGGACAGTCCAAACTGAGCCCTTGCGTGTTTAGACTCCGTCTGCATGCAAGACAGCCCTTTGCAACTGCTAAGTGTGTGAGCATGCCCAGTACACCGTTGTGTAAATCGACACACAGTACAGTCCGAACGGACGTGTATTACTAAGCATACCTTCCAACCATACAGATTTACTCTGTTTTTGCCGAGTTTTGTGGTCCAATTGAAGGGGTGCCATGATTCCCGAATGGCACCCCTTCATTTACGATATTTTTGCTTTTTTTTTCTTTGTTTTTTTCAATTTACGCGCTGTCGGGGCTGATGTCATCGCATGCGCGATGATGTCAGCTCCACCAGGGCTACCAGCCAGTCGGAATTGAGCTCAAGGAGCTCATGTCATCATTTCCATCTGGCGGGCATTAAACAACTGCTTTGCTGCCAAGAACGGGCTCGGCTGGTTCTGCTTTTAAACAGCAGGGCAGGAATTACAATGGGTTGATTGGCTGGTTCCAGGCTTAAACAACTGGGCGAGAAGAGCTCTCGAGATTAGTTTAGGACTTTGCAGCCTACAATTGAGATTTGGATTCTGTGCCTAGCAGAGGACTGCAGCTTTGGGCTTTGCTTTTAAGCATAGCCCGTTGCTTGAAGGGCTTAAAAGTCGGTGCATTTATGGTGGAGAAATCCTTGAAGGTACTATTTTTGCTTGTTTTATGTCAGGTAAGCTGGTGTTTGTTTCCCCATGGACCCTGTGAATGTATAAAAAATAAAACACACATACACATAATTGTAGTGATCACAGTAGGAGGAAGGTCTTCACAAATTAATCTGATGTATCTTTTTGATTTGGTAATCACACAGTATAATTCAGCAAGGCACTTGACCTAGTACTTTGTAAAAGGCTTGCAAATAACGTGAGTCAACTTTTTAGTGAGTCATTGTATTTAATGGCAGCATGAACTAAACACTGTCTGGACAATGGGAGACAAAAAACAAAAGTAAACGCCTTTCAGCTGAATATAATTTAACTCACAGGAACTTACACTGGGACAACCCTGGCATGCAGTCCAAAATGTTAACACTATGACTAATATGTGAGACTAGCTCTAAAAAAACAAACAAAATAAATACAATGCATGGAGTTACTGATGT
>NC_056725.1:816159113-816221613 GCF_019279795.1 Protopterus annectens
CAATACTATACAATATGCTATTGCCCCTGGGACTACAGCAGCATACTGTTCTGCTTCCCTGACCATTGTGACACATGCTCCTGTCACACAGTTACACAGGGTGACTCATATGGCATATTACCTGTCTGACTAACATTCAGCAGGGGTATGTGTGACATGTACTCATGGGAAGTCTTGCTTCTTAACACTGTGTGGTTTATTGCAGGGTATGTCTTATCTGTGGGTAGGAACTTTTACCTACACATGTGCTCTCTATTGCAGTGGCATGGACGACACACAGCAGTCATTTAGGTTGTGGATGGTGTGAGGTGTTGCTATGGTTGTTGGACATCTGTCATGGGTGTGACTTACGTATGTAAATCCGGGAGTGGTAACCTCTATGTGGGTAGTATGTGTGTACTCTGTGGTGTTGTCAGTCACTGTGCATTGGTAATGTGTTTGAGTGCATTGTCACAGTGTTGTACATGTCACTGTGTCCTTCTCCATATCTGTAGCTGTCATGTGAGGTCCATACCATGGCATCCATTATGTGGTGTGGAGGGGTACACTGACCTACATGTCCATAGCTGACACACCATGTCTGCTGACACATACCATGTGCAGGTATTCCAGGAATAGTGTGCCACTGTGAATATCATTGGGGGCACTATTGTACACATTTATGACCCTGTTCACCCCCTGACACATGCAGTGGTGGGCAGCCAATCGCATATCTGGTGTTTACTGGTGTAGGTGATTTGAAATGGGGTATGGTACCGGTTTTGACACTGGTGTTCACTCCATGCCTTTGTCACCAGGCACCTGTTGCAATACATCTGTACACATGTGCCTCGCTTCAGAATATATATACATACATCTCTCTCTCTCTCTCTCTCTATATATATATATATATATATATATATATATATATATATATATATATATGTATATAGATATATCTATCTATATATATATATATATATATATATATATATATATATATATATATCTATATGTCTGTATACATATACACATATATATATTGATGTACATATATTGCTATAGATGTGGAGGGGGGGGCACAGAGGGGTGAGAGTGACAGAGAGGGGTGGGACAGGGGTGTTGAGGTCATCATATACAGTCATACCTGTAGATAGTCAGATCAGTCTGTCTATGTATATGTATATGTATCTACATATATCTATATCTGTATGTGTGCATTACATATATATGTTTGTACATATTCTATCTACATCTGTCTATGTATTCCTACATCTCTCTCTATGTATGTATACATATATGCATATCATATATATATATATATATATATATATATATATATATATATATATATATATATGGTTCTAGGTTACATAACCGACAGCTGCTTTCACCGACAACACAAACATCGACACCACATAATCGACAAACCATAAACACGAAACCTCACATGCCCGACAAACAAATAACCGACGGTCCACAAACACAAAACCTCATACGCTGCACACACCACAATAACAACAATCAACTATCAAAACACATCCCCTGTCCAAAAACCACACACAGAACACAAGCACAGCAAAATCCTCACAAACCCACACTAAACCTCACATACACAACTATCTACAATTCAAACCCTTACCCTAAGGTCCGTCACTCGCACACTCAGCTAACCCGCCTCTAACCCTAACTCACTTAACCCACTCCTAACCCAAAATATACTACTACCGTGACACTTACCTAACCGCCCTAACCCTAACTCACTTAACCCGCCTCTAACCCAAAAATACTACTACCGACACTTACCTAACCCACGCCCTAGCCCTAACTCACTTAACCCGCCCTAACCCAAACACTATCACTACCAAGACATTTACCTAACCCGGCAAGACTGACCAAATCACTAAACCCACCCCTATCCCCACAGACCGTCAATATCCACACTTACCTTTACTCGCATCGCCTGTCACCACCGCATACACACAGCCTTTTTCCAAGTCACTATCCTTGGCGCCGGTGTTTTGATCCGTAGCGGTCTTCCGTGATGTCGATATTCTGGCGCCGCTAATCCATTGTCGGTGAAAGCAGCTGTCGGGTATGTAACCTAGAACCATATATATATATATATATATATATATATATATATATATATATATATATATATATATAGGCCTCAATAGCACTGGGACACAGGCAGCACCAGCTTCAAGTGAAAGTTTTAATAAAAGCTTTCACTTGAAGCTGGTGCTGCCTGTGTCTCCCGTTTCTGAGGTGCTGGATGGGTTTTTGCAGTTCGTGTATTTGATCCGAGCACTCTACAGAGGACCGTGCAACTGGTATTTTGGTTCTGTTTATTCAGCAGTTTGCTGGTCGTCTACTAATTAGATATAACATGGACTGTTTATATCTTTGAATACTTTTCCTGTTTGAGGATTATTTACGGAGGAGGCGTATTTAAGAAGCAGCAGAGGGAATTTACACGATCTATAATGGCGGAATATGATGATTTAAAGTGCTTTATGGACAACATCATGGCAGATAAAGATGATTGTTCTATTTTTGGACAAACAACAACTAAACCTCCACATAATCCATCAACAAGTAATGAGGTGATTTCGGATGAAGGAGCTGATATTGTGGACTGTTTTAAACGCATGGGACAGTTGTCTCGTAAGGTACGCTCTCTCGTTTGGCATAATAAACTGTTAAAGGCCTACTTACAAGCCAAAATAATACCTCGTGGCTTACGTTTACATGTTGAACCAGGGGTGGGTTCTGATAATCAGGTATTTATGTCAAAATGGCGGGCTGTACAGTTTACAGCTTCTAAAATGTTTATTGAATTATTGGTAGACTACTATGATGTACAAATTACTGAAAGTAATACAATGTTAAGGGCCTGTCAAGAGCGTATTTCTTTATTTTCAGATACCAGACAATATAAGGAGCTGTATTCCCAGTTCAAATGTGAAATGGATAAACATGAGAGGGAATTACAAGCTCGGAAGATGAAAAAGTATGCCAGAGATGTTAATGACTATAAAAACAACTTAGTCTACACTTGGAAACAACAGAAAAGAGGGGTTCGTTTTGAGTCAAGAAAAACAGGGACTCTTAAACGTAAAAGGGGCAAACCCATTCTAAAAAACTCTCTGGCTACTGATAAGACTGATTATTCATCTAGTTATTCTAATACAGACACTGATAATGATATGGGGGATACAGAGCAGCACAGCTCACCAGCAAGCAAGAGGCCTAATACCCCTTTAGGCGTGGGGGCCGTAAACACCGTCACAAAAGACATCGAACAGATGTTCCTGTCGAATCTGCAAGTGGAGAATGTATAACTTCTTTGGATCTAAATGGGGACATTGATAGCTCTATTAACAATGTGAACAATCTTGTTGTTAACTTATCTAGATGTAATTTTGATGCAAGTCAAATTCAACTGCTCAACAAAGGGTTGGGCTATGTACCTTCATTTTATGTCTCCCATTTTGATATCATTAAAGATGTTAAGCAATTTACTAGGAGTTTAAACTTGAAATATTATTTTGCACACCAGTGTCAGGATCAATGTTATGGTATGGATGAACATTTTCATTTTAAGAAATCAGATTTTCAACCTCCATATAATAGTGTTGTGAAAACTTTTGAAAATTCAGTGATGCAAGATTTACAAACAAATCGTTCATGTATATTTACCAACTATTCACAGAATCTTTCTAAGGTTGAATATGATGCTTTACATACTTTAATGAATAATAAAGATATCATCATAGTGGGTGCTGATAAGGGGGGAGCAACGGTGATTTGGGATAGAGTAGAATATATTCAGGAAGCAACTAGACAGTTGAATGATTCCATTTCATATATTAAGCTACCCATTGACCCGACACTTGATTTCAAGAATACTATAGATAGGTTTCTTAATAGAGCTTTCAAGAGAGGTAGCATCAATGATAATTTATATAAACAACTGAAAGTGGATGCACCTAGACATCAGTATTTCTATTTAGTCCCCAAGATCCATAAAACACTAGTACGTACACCAGGTAGGCCTATAGTAGCTGGTAGGGGTTCATTAACTGAGCCTCTTTCTGAATATTTAGAATTCAGATTAAAACCTCTTTTACATCTAATTAGGGCACGTATCAAAGATACTACTGAGTTTTTATCACTGATGAATGATTTGCAAATTCCGGTTGAAGCCCGATTGGGCACTTTAGATGTACAGTCTTTATATACTAGCATCCCCCATCAGGGTGGTATTAAGGCAGTACATTATTGGTTGACACAAGCTGGTAGTTACACTCGAGATGATATAGACTTTATTGTTAATATACTAACTCTGGTGTTAGAGCATAACGTCTTTAGATTTCAAGATAAATGGTATCTCCAAAGCAAGGGTACAGCTATGGGGGCAACTTTTGCCCCCACATATGCAGACCTTTTTATGGGCTTTTTTGAGGCCCAATATATTTATCATGAAGGTTTTGCATTTAAGAGACAACTATTGATGTGGCGGAGATACCTAGACGACTGTTGGGTGATATGGCAGGGTACAGTTAGTGAATGGGATGCTTTTGTTCAATATCTCAACCATAATATGTTTGGGATACAGTTTACAGGTAAGATAGATTTATTTATGGTTGATTTCCTGGATGTACATGTTACTAAGACACTTGATGGTACTGTAGATACTACATTACACAGGAAACCATTTTCGAAAAATTCTTTATTACAGGCTAACAGCTGCCATCCACCACATATCATTAATAATATACCAACAGCTCAATTCCAGCGTATTAGACGTATTTGCTCTTCTGAAGATGATTTTGAATCACAAGCAGCAGTTTTAAAAAAGAGGTTTCTGGATCGTGGCTACCATACACCTCTATTGAATAAAGCTTATCTAAAGGGTAAGGTGTTAGATAGAACAGGGTTATTACAAAACAAAACTGTGGAGAATACTAATAAGCCATCAGAAGTTCGATTTATTACCACTTATGCAAGCAATACATTTAAGATTAAGGAGGTTATTTCTAAATATTGGCACATTTTTACTAGTGACCCCTTTTTTTCGAGCATTATACCACACAAATGCCAATTTGGCTATCGACGGGGAAAAACTTTAGGACAACATTTTTCTGGTTTCAAGAATGAAGTCACTAATTTAATAAATGTACCAATAGGCCGTCCAGGATGTACTTTTTGTGGGAATTGCAAATATTGTAAGTTGGTGTCTAGAACAACATCATTCACTTCAGTAAACACCAGTAGAGTCTATGATATCAGACATCATATTAAATGTACCAGTTCTTGGGTTATTTACATGGCAGTATTCCAATGTGGGGCATTTTATGTCGGGCAAACGTCATGTAGTTTTAAACAAAGGATTGCATTACATATTAGTGATATTAAATGCAAATGTATACGCAGTGCTTTATATAAGCATACCATACAACATCAGGCATCTCATTTTATCTTTGTGGGCATTGACATGTTAAAATCATATGATATTAATGAACCTTTACGACATCAGCTACTTACCAATATGGAGCGTAGGTGGATTATTAATTTGGGGGCACTTTTCAAACTGGGTCTTAATGACCATTGGTGATTTTGCTTGGGATCCATATAGTTGGTATATTAGTTTGGGTATGGTATATGTTTGTTTATGTATTAATAGGTTATTGTGCACAGATATACATGTGTGTATATATACATATATATATATATATATATATATATATATATATATATATATATATATATATATATATATATATATGTGTGTGTGTGTGTATGTGTATATATTTGATGTTTTCACATTACCATGTTTATGTTTTCTCAAGTGAGATTGAACAATATTTAGTGACTTTTTATTTAGGAAATATGTTTGTCTAGAAATTATACAGTATTTGTATTTAGACAGTTATATACTTTTGTATATTTAAATATTGACATGGGCTATAGACATGAATGTTGAACATTATGTTTTACTATATGTATGTGATTATAAATATTTATGTACTTTGGGGCACTTTAAGGGGGCGTGTAGTTGGCTTCCATATAAAACACGTATACTCACGTTATTCTGTACCTACTGATGATGCTCTTTGTAGCGAAACCGGTTTGGGGATCGTGCTTTTATTAAAGCTTTCACTTGAAGCTGGTGCTGCCTGTGTCTCCCGTTTCTGAGGTGCTGGATGGGTTTTTGGAGTTCGTGTATTTGATCCGAGCACTCTACAGAGGACTGTGCAACTGGTATTTTGGTTCTCTCTCTCTCTCTCTCTCTCTCTCTCTCTCTATATATATATATATATATATATATATATATACATACATATTTTGACATACATACGTATCCATATGATAGACAGGTATATCAACATGTTTGTCTACCATACTGTATACACACACTAACATACTGCTAAACATACCTAACTGTGAAACCTACTTTGTACATTGCACAACCTACAGTCAACCTACATTGATATGTGCACATAGATACTCTCACATACAAATGTATGTACAGCCTTCACTGATAGTTGCTGTATGTCCCCTGCCCTTTGCACAACTTCATATACATATGGATACAGACCAATGACACATATGGAGGGTTCACAGTATGTAGACCTTTATAGTATTACTTTACATTACCTGTGTTTGTCACAGCTGCTTGTGTTGCCATCTGGTTTTCTGTCCTGCTGCTCCACTTCCCAGTTGTCAGCTTTCAGGTGGCTGTTGCTGAACAGTTTTGTTTGTGTCTGCTTAATTTCAATTTTCTCTGTCTCTGTCTCTGTCTGTCTGTCTGTCTGTCTGTCTGTCTCTCACGTCCTTCTCAGGATGCAATGAAAGTATTGCATGTGTGGACTGGGAGTACAGCATACATTTGTAGGTATCTGCATATGCCCATGTGATGGCCTCTGCACCAATTGTTAGCCAGCATTTGCTAATTGCATGCAGCCAGTGGTGTACTGATTGCAGTTCTCACTGTGATTTCAGAACAGTGCTATAAAAAGGTATGTGAGATAGGCGTAGCCCTTTCAGATTTTAAGGACAGGGACCATGCTGGTATGCTGTGGACAATGTTCTGTGAGTGTAAAGGTTGGTATCTCTCTCATATTTCCAGCTGTGTGGTAGATTAACATTCCTCCATTCATTTCTCCAGTTTCCTGTACTAACTGTGTATGTACACTGACACCTACAACTACTACTACTGTTAATCTGTGTGTGTGTGCTTTCCTTTCACTTTTGCTTGCACTTTGTTGCTAAGGCTTCAATATTTGCCCTTTACAGTCACTACTTGTATGCCTGCTAGGTGTCCTGACTGTAGTGTGCTGCTGTAGCTTTCCTATTTTCCATGTACAATCACACCTTGGAATGCTTGCTATATCTGCTAGGGTGTTACAGCATGCAGTGTGGTCTGGCCATGGTGTGGGCCTTGACATCTATTAGGGTATTTGAGTAAGGTGCTGAGCAGGCCCCAGAGACTCTCAGGTTCATCTGTTATCTGCCTCATGGAATGGTACATATCAGTGGGGTACACCCATTAAATTGTCTGGTATGCTTCAGTTGTGACTGTGGGTTAGCATGAGCATATGTATTACTACACTTATTCTGCCATGCAAGTGGTGAATACTTTCAGGACTCCATAGTTACCATTGCATGTGTTGTTACACCTTTCTGCCAACTGTTTGTACATTTCACATGGAGTCTGTGGGGCATCCCTGTAAGTCATTCACTGTTGCTATGTCTAGGCTCTTAACTATTCAAATATGGTGGTTTCAGACCTCTCACGTGTACAAATATTTGCAGGTTGTCCACATTTCTGCCTCATATATTGGTCAATCTCTCATGCACAGCTTTTTCTGGCAAATCACTCTGGGTTCAAGTCAGAATATAGTGACAAACATTCAAGCTTCAGACTTCATACCCTTCCAAACATCCCACAAAATGCAGACCCTGTTACTTTCTGAACTGTCTGCGTTTGTTGTAACATTATTTGTAATGTGTCCCTGGTTTTGGGCCTTTGCTCCACATATTTTATTACTTGGTCTGGATGTGTTCCTGTAAGAGGTTGTGGGGTATGGGCAGTGATTATCCTGCAGTGAGTATGTGTATGGCTTGCAAGCTGCTACAGTGACATTATTACCTACTAGCTACCAACTAGCATGGCTGTTTCTGTTCACACACTACTATTATGGAAATCCACTAGTTTTGACAGTAATTCTAAATGACATGCTTTGTGTACTACACATCCTATATTCCCTTTACATTCATTCCTACTATTACATGATATATTTATTTTAGCACAATGTTCTAGTATAAGAGTCATGGCTTAGTGGTAAGTCATGCAGACTACTGTTTCCAAGGTCCTGGGTTCGGGACTGATAGTGGGATTTTATTTTGCTTCTGAACTGACTACAGGACCTGTCAATCAAAGTGACAAAGGCACTTTTAAGCAGTTGTAACCAGGTTAGCGCTGGTTTGCGCGGAGCTCACGCATGCTCACTAGCGTTTAGCTCCGTGCACACAAGCGCTCACCTGCTTACAACCGCTTAAACATGCTTACTCTTGCACACACCCGCGCTATTTTCTTTGAAAGAAATGAAAATGGGGAGACAGGAAAGTGGTGAAAAAGGGGTCACAAAGAGGGTAAGACAGTAGGGAAACAAGCTTGGGTTTTGCAGGAGGGATATAGGTAAGGCCTATAGCTGCCCATTCCTTCATCAGCAACAGCTGTGCACATGTTTGTAATTTGGTGTGACATTTGATACCTTCCACCCCTGAGAGAGATGTAAGGACAACAGTAATACTTGTAATACTTTACTTTCCATGTCTGGTAGACATATGTGCGGAATGGGCAGCTATGTATGGGGCGTAATTTATTTGTGGGTACAGAGTGCCCTTTTTTTTTTTTTTTAGGTGAGAGTGGTATGTCAGGTGAGGGAAGTCAGTATAGCTGGGGAGGTAGGTTGGGTAGGTCGACAGACAAGACAAACAAGACGCATACAGGGGCGGAGTATGACACGTGTGGGGGGGTTACACAATTGACGGGGATGGAGGTTTGGATATCCAGAGCCCATGAGCCCACAGATGGCAACAGTGGAACTGATATCCCCACCCATAGGCAGTTGCCACTGTTCCTTCACTGCCCAGGACAGGGCTGTGCTGGGGGCTGTGTAGGCTGGGCAACAGGCATGCCCGTAAGTTGTGCCACCTGTGCCTCAAGCTAGCATAGGGGCTCAAGAACAGAGTCCCGGATCTCCCTACACACCACAGTCCGGATGCTATGCAGGGTGAGTGGTGGTTCTCCTCCAGCCACGCTTGCAGAGGGGGGATGGGCCCCATCCCCTGCAGCGCTTCCACCCACAGGTGGCACAGAGCCACCGGAGGAGGGTCCAGACTGGGCACTAGTGCCAGGTGCACTTGCCAGCTGTGGTGGGAGAGGTGGGTCCGCTGGAACCCACCTTCCCTGTCGTTCTATGTTTTGCATTATGTCATAACAGTTTGGGTTAGTAACATACAATACCATTCACAATTAGTTGTAACAGCATGCATTAGTATTCCCATTAACCAAACACCCAGATATTCACACCATTGAACAGCAAGCATAACACATGCATAATTTGAACAGCAATACACAGTCCAACAACATGCAGGGTTGATTGATGGCAACAGGCCATCAGGCTTGAATGTATGAAGAGGGCAGATGCATCAATGGACATGCAAATATTTAGGACCCATCAGGACAAATGTCCAGGGGTGTTAATTGTGATTGCATATACCATTTTCACGTGGAATGGATTATATGTGGTTATAGGGTGGGGTGAAGAAAATATTATTAACACCTTCGAATACCAATACATATGCTGTACATTTCTAATAGCTACAGATATATACACATTACTGTTCTAACTACAGTTTCCTATATGATAACTACTTCACTTTGGTGATAGGACTGTTACTGCTACATCAATATACATTTTATTGTTATTCATACACATTCGGATCTGGCTTTGTTCAGCTACATCATCCTGCTACATTTGCTTTATATAGCTATAGACAACTGTGGATGTTTGATATTTCAGACAGTCATACTATCTGCATATTGCAGACTGAGAGCAACATATCCAGATTTTGGGATACACATTCCAGCTGCAGCAACACTTTGGACACATTTCACAGTTTGGTTCTACTTGTCACATTCATTTCATTCTGTACTGACTGCAGTATACTTTATACAGGGGTTATTACTTTATTGGTGGATTCATAACTCTTTCTCACACCCTCTCACTTGTTTTCATTTTACTATTCAGGATGGTACTTACTTCTAGGCTTTATTGACATGTTTTACCTGTAGTTATTACAATCCTTTCCAGCAGTCTCACTTCTGTCATGTTTCAGTATTTCAACAGGGATATATTTCACACATGTGAGTTGCTCATCTTCTGCAGCTGTACATTTCAGCCTGCTGCAGGTTGTGCACTATGATATTATAGGTGGGGCATCTTTATTTTAGAATTTATTTCAGACATTTTCATGTTTCTGTTTGGATTTCAGACTGCAACACACTTTTGTAATCAAGCAATACTTGCAAACACTTTTACACTGTTACTTGCACATTTTATTACTTAGTGACTACACTGCACTCTTTTGCTAACTGTGATACTTTTATATTTCTTTACAGTTACTGGGAGTGGATTACTGACCTGCCTGGTGGCGCAACCGCACCAGCATATCGCCATAGGCTCTGCGGTACGCAGAACGGACACCTGCAGCTGTAATATAAATTAAGTAATATTGGAATACACATCTCCATAATATCAGCTAATTTAATTTCTTACATACATAATTAAATGTAACTTACTCAGTAGTGGGGCGTTGGGCATTTGCCGGGCCTCCTGGAGCCAAAGGTTCAATTGGTCCTGCTTCCGTCTCTTCAGGTCCGCATGGTGGTGACGGACCTGCTCACCAATCCTTGGAATCCCTGTGGCACTGGTAAGATCACGAGCCAACCGGTCCCACGCCTCAGCCCTATATGCTCCCCATAGGACCTAGCCCTGCATGAGTTGGGCCTCATGATTGTGGACTAGGAGCCAGACCATGTATCTGGACTCCTCAATGCCCCACCTCTGTGCTCGAAAGCAACTACCCTCACCTACACCTGACATTCTAGCTGCAAGTCAGTTCTACAATTGTTTATGCTGTGTATTCCCGCCTATGGGGCTTATATATGCCGTTTTTCCCGCACTTATCCCTGATTGGCCATTTTGGAATTGTATCCACTTCACAAAACCTGCTTTGTCATGCTCCACTTTCTATTCATTCCTACATATTTGCTATTACTGCATTTCTGAGTACAGCTGTCGTAGCTTAGTGGTTCAGTACCTTGACTACGGTGCATGGTGTCCTGGGTTCGAACCTAGCCACTGCTTTTTATATTTTATGACTGTCTATACAGGCTAGGGGGTGTGTCTGTGTAACGGCAGTTTTGTTACAGCTTGCTCAATGTTGCCCGCCGGTTAGCTTGTTAGCGCGGTGCGCAGCTCCGCGCAAACAGGGTGCGCTGGCTTATGCCTCATTTGGCTGTCAACATGCATAGTATGCTCAGCTCAGCTAGGGGCACACAGTTTGAGCACGTGAAACCACTGCTCACCTACGGGCACTCATTTTGCACCTGTTAAACCACTGCTCACCTACGGGCAGATGCACTCACCTTGTTAAACTGTAGCTTAGCTATAGGCACATCTGGCATTTTTTTATTGTTTTGTTACCTCACATTTCTTCAAAATAAATGGACTATTTCATTACATTTTACATAAAATGTGATTTTATATGTGTACATGTTTGTCAGGGACTTGTTTCATGCTTATTTTGCTAAAAATAAAACTTGGTGGTGTGGGGGCTCGAACCATGAATGCCTGATCTTCAGCTGACGTCTCTACCGCTATGCTATTGCTTCCTGGCTTACTTTGCATATTTAATTCTTATATGCTTTCCCACTCACTGCTAACTGTAGCTGCGCTACGGGCACGCCTGCGCAAACGAGCGCACTCACGGGCAAACATCTTTACAATTTTAAAAAAATATATAACATGTTCATTTATATATTTTCTGTTCATAGTCTGTGGGGGCATGTGTTGTGTTGTGTTTATTCACATTTCCGTGGACTCTGTCGTGGGTGTTTACTTTGGGCACTTTTACTCTTCTGGGGGCGTGTCCACTTGCAGGGCTCGGCCTACGGACACACCCCCTACTGTCTTACACGGACCGTGTTAGACTTAGGTGTGATTCAGCATGCTCTCATGAATATGCAGAGCATGCTGACATCACTCTGTTTAACTGCAGTCTCCGTGTAAGAGTTATAACTCTTACATGGAGGCTTCGTGAATCCTGCCCACTATCTTTCAGTACACATTTGATATTATTAACACCATTGAGTCCTGGGAATTGGTCAGCCCTTAAAATAATTTGTCCCTTTAATTCTTTAATTTCTAATGCAGTATTAACATTACCAACAAATAAAATAGGGCCCACCTGTTCCTAAAATGTGAACATTCGTTAGCATGGTTGGCTAAGGCATTTTAATAATCTCCTTTTTTAATGGTAGCACAATGCTCAGAAATCCTTTTGTATAATGCTCTAACTGTTTTGCCTACATAGTAGCAATCGCAGTTTGAGCAAGAAGCCAAATATACCACTCCAGTGCTCTTACAGTTAAATCTCTTAATGTAAACAGTTTTGTCTAAATGTTTAAAATAAATGCTGTTTGCAGAATTAATAAATTTGCACTTGTTACAATTATGACAGGCAAAGGTACCATAAGGTTGCTGAGCATAAGATGTCACACAGTCTCCAAATTCAAGTAAGGATTTAATGCTAGAAACTTTTTTATAAATGAATAGCAGGTGATCACCCACTACCCAAAATAATTCTGCATTTCCTAGGATAACCTTCCAATTATTAATCATAATGTTTTTAATTTCATAAGAATCAGCAAAAATAGGTACTGGAAACGCAGACTTCAATGTGCCATTTGTAATGGTGTCATTCTCTTTAGGTGCAAAACCACTGAATAAAATAGGAAGAAAATAGTTTTTCCTACTAGCCATAACTTAATCTATCACTTTTATCAATCTATCCCAAGGATAATTTCTATGTGAGAACGTGTTCAAAAGTCTATCGGTTTCATTAGTAAACTCACAATCAGAACTAATGAGTCTACTAAGACAAATTATTTGCCCACGAACAGTATTATTTTTCATAAATTGTGGGTGCATGCTTTTATAATGCAGATAATTATTTCAAAATATCGCTTTTGATAGATAGTGCTAGAAAACTTTTTCTTCAAGGTGTCCATGAAAATACTTCCAAAAAGTTAACATTTGTTCCAACTCCACTAAGATTAAACACAAATCCATCTCCCTTATTGTTTCATCAACAAATAGAACTAAATCATCCTTTTTCCCTGTTCAAATGAAAAATAAATCATCTGTATATCTCTGATATAAGGAGACATATTTAAAAAATTCTAATTTTGACAACACAGTTCCCACCAGCAAAGAAAGAGAATGGCATATGCTGGGGCATCTTGGCCCCCATTGCAACACCACTTTTCTGCTGGTATATTTTATCATCAAAAAGAAAAAAAATATTAGTTAACACTAAATTTAAAAGTAAGCAAATAGTATTAATTTTAATCACATCAAAATCTGTTTAATGTTCCATAAAAATTCTAACAAAACAAATACCTTTTGTTTGGTTAATAGAATTGTATAAAGAAGCAATGTCAATAGTAACTAATAAAGTCTCCTTTCCTGTGAAAGTATAGTTTTTTAAGGTGTCCAAAAACACCCAAGAATCTTTAAGAAAGTAATCAGTTTTTCAGGTCACAGGTTTCAAAATACTATCTTAGTAATAGGCTAAGGTAACTGTTTTACCCTTTTTCGCCAAAACAATAGGTCTAAATGGAGGATTAGAAATGTCTTTATCTATCTTAGAGATTCAAAACAAAATATCCAACTGTGGTTCCCCCACCAAAAGAAACTCAAAGTTGGCCAAATCAATGTAACCTCGATTTAACAATTCTATTAATGAGCTATCGATCATAAGAAAACGTTTTCTAACAAAATCCTTACTGACTAAAGAATAATTTTGTTTTTCGCATAATAATTTATTCATACCATCCTTGTATGTCTGATTATTCATCGCAACCAGATCATTACCTGTATCTGTCTTCATAAAACTATACTCTGTACAATTTCTAAGTGAATTTAAAACCTCAATTTCCTTCTTATTTAAGTTATAAAACTTTCTATGAGGTTTCTTTTTCACAAGAGTTCTCATCTCCTGCTCACAAAGATTAGAAAAAAAACATCCAAAGTTGGTAAGAGTCTTGGGTTGGCTGTACTAGGCTTCTTGTTAGAACAGTAAGAAGCTGAGATCCCTCATAAAATCCTCCAAAGCTAGTTACGAAAATAAAATTGCCAAAAATTCCAAAGACAACCACAAGGCATTCTATAGCTATGTCAAGAATCTAAATGGCAATGATCAGATCTGCTCTGAGCTACAACAGAATGGCATTAAATATGCTGATCCCTAGGATATTGCCAATATCCTGGCAGATCGATTCAGTGCAAACTTCACCCCCCTCTCACCCCCTAAAGGGCCCATCTCAATACCAAAAGATTGCCAAATTCCAGTAATAACGACCATACAGGTAAAAAAATGCACTTTCCAAAGCTAAGAATACAGCATCCATGGGACCAGACGACATCCCAGGCTGTGTACTACATGAACTACAAACTGAACTGGCATCTCACCTAAGTGTCATGTTTAGTCATAGCCTCACCTTAGGCTTCATGCCCACTGAGTGGCACACAGCTACAGTTATCCCACTGCACAAGAGGGGATCCACTTTGGATCCCAGGAACTACCGCCCCATCAGTCTGACAAGCCTGATCTGCAAGGCTATGGAACGTATTATCATGGAACTTAAAAACAAAGATATTGGCAACCTTCAAACACTGGACCTCATGCAGTTTGGGTTTCTGAAGGGCCGATCTTGTCTCCTGAACCTGATTGACTTCTTCAAATCAGTCTCCAGAGCCATAGACAAGAGTAAGTTGGTCCACACAGCCTATCTGGAACTCGCCAAGGTCTTCAACACCATCCCCCACTCGGGAGTCATAGATAAACTTACTAAGCTGGGCATTAATCCCTACGTCACTCAATGGGTTGCCAACTGGCTTACTGACAGAACCCACACTGTAAAAGTAGCTGACTCCAAATCCAGCTCCAGACATGTGACAAGTGGAGTACCTCAGGGTTCAGTCCTGGAACTGCTCTTGTTTGGCATCTACTTCTCTGAAGTACAGGCCAACACTAAGGGACTCTGGCTAACAAAGTTCGCAGATGACTGCAAACTGAGAGCCATTATTGAATCCCTAATTGATGTGATTATTCTACAAAAGGGCCTTACAGAAACAGATGCTTGGTACCAGAGCCATGGGCTCAAGCTCAATGCCAAGAAATGTATAGTTATCCCCTTTGGGAAAAAACATGTACCCATGAATTACCACATAGGTGGCAGTACACTAAACACTGAAAGTGTGATAAGAGACTTAGGGACACAGGTGGACAGTGGTCTCACCTTTGATAACCACATCACCACAACAGTCAGGAAATTCTTCTATGTGGCACACCTCATCACTAAGGGTTTTTCATCCAGAAAAAAAGGAGGTCATTGTCCCACTGTACGCATCCCTCATTAGACCCATTATTAAATACAATGCCTCATTTGGTATGTACCTCTCAAGATATCTACAACAACAACTGGAAAGGCTCCAGAAATACCTCACTAAAAGAATCACAGGCCTAAAGCAGGTGCCCTATGCTGACCGTCTAAAAAGACTCCACCTATACTCTGTCGCACATAGTCTACTCAGAGGCAATCTCTGCTTAACATACAAGGCCATGTAAAGCCCAGAGCTGTTGGACATGCTACACTTAAAGAAATCCCAATTCCTCAGAGATACACGCTCCAGGGATCTAAACCTTGTCATCACAATGAACAAAACATGCTGGAAGGATAGGTTCCTGACCCAGAGACTCCCCAGACAATGGAATAGACTGCCCATACATGACACTGCCCTCTTTGTCCCTCTTCAAAAGGAACCTTGATGATTGGATGGGAGATAGGAAATTCACCCCGGGGATCACGTCAGTCGCCCTGCTAGATAGGGGTCCAGGGAAGTGAATACTGTGGGAAGAAATAGCCAGGGAATTGTTATGGCTAGGCTTGTATAGGCCCTAGGGCCGATAGCCTAGTACCAACCTATGAACCTATGAACCTATGACCAAAGCAAAGTAATTGTGTTCAGCTTGCATTGCTGTGTATATCTGATCGACAATAACATTTATTCTGACTTTAACTTACAATATGTTCATGATCTGTGCTAGACATTCTACATGGAATCTTAATGCATTTTATTAGAAGTCAAAGTTGGTCTACATATTGTCGAGTAATTAGAAAGATTCCATATCAACCATATTTTAACTGTCTTTGTAGAGATGGTAATCATGGCAATGAATTGTGCTGAAACCAGAGGAACATACTTTTTGGTTTCTTTCTGAAAGTTTTGTCCCTCTGTCTTATTGATATGAATATTTGTATCAATTCAACAAACCTTGTTCAATTTGATACACCTGCGTTCAAACAATAGCTTGTTCTGCTCAGCAGATAATTTTTGAAAATATAAAAAAGCTGAATTATTAAGATTTTGATGTAGGTGATCAAAATCTATTCTTTATTAAGTAAATATAACTTTATTCCACCTCAACAGCATACTGGTTTCGGCTTAATAAGCCTTCATCAGTGCTTCAGTGCCAATAAACAATGTTACAAGACTTAAATACACACCTGTTGCAAATGATTGGTCTCTTACAAATTCTCATTAAGTCCAGGAGGGAGCAAAACTCACAGCTTGATAATCCAACCTTTCTCTTTATTATTTAACATAGTGTGCCAGCCTCATTTGTTATCCTTATTTAACACAATCTTATCAATAATAACAAAATGAAACACTGCAGTTTTGTGCTATAAAGTATGTGTATATAAAGCATTGGATCCTCTGACACATCTAATGTCATTAAGATATTCAGAAATCCTGAGTTTCAATGAACATGAAGTTTGCCCACCATAGAATGCTGAACTGCTGCATGTGGCCAAATATATAACCCAGCCTATATCACAATTCCCCAAAATGTTAATTTGATACACCTTTGATGTATTAGAAGATGAAAAGCATACAGCCTTAGGAACATATTTACAAAAACTGCAATGCCCACAGGGATGGCAACCTTTCACTACTGTGCCCCTTAAAGTCAACTGTCCCAAACATTGTTTAGCTAAATCACCTTAATTATAATGATTAATCTATTCACCCAAAGTTTTGCCCCTGCTGAAAGAAAAAAGACATCTGCCAGGTAATAAGTTTTTTAAACAGTCATCCATCAGTAAAATGTACCAATATTTTTGAACCAGATCCATACAAAAACTAGTGTTACAACCAAAATTTGTGATAAGCTTCGGGGGTCCAATCAAATCTTTTCTTGGTTGTTATTGTAATAATTGCTCCCTACCAACTTTCTTTATTGAGTCAGAGACATTCTGTATATAGGATTGCTTAAACCTCTGTCACAAAACCTCCTCACCATGTCCTGCATTTCAGTACTATATACTGATTCAGAAGAACAGATTCTTCTTAATCTCGTAAACTGAGATTTTGTTATATTTCTTATAACATGTGGGCGATGATAACTACTCACTTACAAAAGTGTATTTACCTGGGGAAACTTCCTAAAGATACAACTACTCAAAGTAAAATAATGACTAAACCTTAAAGCAAAAACACAACCAGGCAGAAACCAACTGGTAAAACGGCACGGACTGTTTATTACTGTAAGCGCTTTCGGCTGCAATAATACTCAGCCTTCATCAGACAAAATACATAACACTCAGCAGCACTTATACATACCCACTCAGGTTAAAACTCATGAATCAATTAACCTATCAAAGAACAAAGTTAATTAAGACCTATAAAACATAAATATTGAAGCTTCAAAAGGCTGAAATAGCAGCCATACAATAAAAAATTAATTTTTCAATAATCATTTTATATGATTATAAAAGATAAATAACCACCACAAATAAATATCAATTACTGACTTGTCACAAGACATTAAAAGTGAAAAAAATCATGAAAACATGAAAAAACAAACATACATTAACAATTCAAATTTGACATAGTTTATGATACTACATTAATTTATAAATTAATTTATAAATGATTTAATTTAAATCTTAAACTTTCATAAGCTTTAAAAATTAGTAACCCAAGTAATTAATACTTACAACCTAAATATTCATCTAAATAAAGCTTTAAGCTTAAGAATACACTTAATGGAAGCATAATCATTCAAACCTGGGGGAATCTGTGCATATGTTCTAATCTGCCAAAACAATTCCTGCTCCTCTAAATAGAGCTGCCACGGACCCCCTCTAACATCAATGTTAATCTGATGGACAACAGTAAACAGGAAACAATGTTATGGATCCTCCAAAATGTGCCTAGCAAGTGCATTAGTCAAATCCTTCCTCCCTATGGCATATAGATGTTCATAAATTCTCTTTCTTAACCTCCTCTCGGTTTTGCCAATATAAAAAGAGGGGCATTTCTCACATAAGGCAACATATACAACCCCACAAGATTCACAATTATAGTTGCCATTAATAAAAAAACTTTGCTTGTTGACATTAATTTTATTACCAGGTAATACATACTTGCACTGAGAGCACATGCCACATTTTCACATACCTACTACCTTTTGTTTACTAACAGGCCTACTCTTTTCAACAAGACTTTTAAAGTTGAGGCCCCTTCTATATGCAAATCTTGGGTGTGTGCCTAATGTTTTAACCAACACTCTATCCTCTAGGATGATGTTCCAATTCTTAACTAAAATTTCCCTAATGACTTGATAATCAACACTATATGTGAATAGAAAATTTATCCTAGGTAAAGTCGATGTGGTTTTATTTATAATTAACATAAATGGCCTGTCCATCGTACCACCACTCAGCAAGGGCATAAAATGCCCATTAGATCTTTTGACCTGCACTTCATCCTGTAACTGTTTTATTAGATGGGCTGGATACCCTCTACTCAAAAACATTTTTCCTATGTTGTCACATTCGCTAGTAAAATCAACCTCCTCTGATATCATCCTGGCAGCCCTAACGAGCTGCTCTTTTACCATGCTTCTTTTTTGGTGGAGGGGGTGGCAACTTGAAAAATGAAGATAACTATTTGAGTGGGTTGGCTTCCTATAAATCAAAGATTTGAACCTGTTGTTGACTTTATCCTTACATATTTTTACATCTAAGAAATTCATTTAATCTATTCCTATAGAGAACGTGAACTCTAAAAAGTCAGTCGTGCTGGAAATGCTGTCTATGAAGTCAGGTATTAGATTCAGGGGTCCTTTCCAGATGAAACACATGTCATCTTGGTATCTGGTGTACCAAGTGACATGTTGTTGATACATTAAGTTATTGAATAGAAACTGGTGTTCCCAAAACGCCATTACGCTATTTGCGAAGCTACACCCACATGGTGAAAGCATAGCTATCCCGGTGTTTTGAAGAAAAAATTGGTTCTTAAACATTAAAAAATTGTTGGATAACACCAACTCTAAGAGAGTCTCCACAACATACATCTGCACACTAGAAGCATTTTTGGCCAACATGAAATTCCTAGTCCAATCAATACCCAATTGGTGAGGAATCACTGTATAAAGATATTTCACGTCAACTACTAGGAAGACATACTCCGAGCTGTATTCAATTTTGTTAAGGTTCTCCAAAAAATCCCAGGAATCTTTGCAAATCTGGGGTTCACCATGTAACATAGGTTTAAGAATCCCATCAACATATATGGCACAATAATAAGTACCAAAAAAGCAGAAGACAAACGAGCGAACAAAGCTCCAGTCCACCAAGAACACAAGCCCAAAAGTTCCTTAACGCGTTTTTATTATTTTGCACAGGTAAAAAGCAGCGTTTTCGCCACAAACACAGTGTGGCTTCTTCAGAGGAATTTTTTAAAAGAATACAAAGAGTACCTCCCTTTTTATAGGAGTTACTAATTACTTAATTAGTAAGCTTAATTAAAAAAGCTTAGTTAAAAAGACAGACACAATAACCTCGCCTGCTGTTACATTTACCCTTAGAATTGCATTCAAAGTGCAATAAACAATTGTTTTGCACATCAAAAGCATATGTTATGCACACTAAACACAATAAAACATGTAAATAGTCTAAAACAAAAGTATATAATAACAATATATCAAGAAAATATATAATATAACAAATAAAAATATAAACATGTTTTTAAAAGGACAACACAATTTACTCTAGCTAACTTCAGGCTATCAAAAGACCCTTTTGTAATGCAATAAAGAAAGTCAAATAACTAAAAATTAGGAATTACAACAATACTAACTGCACAGACTTACTCTGCCTAGAATGCAATCTATAATGTATCTGACTAACTAGTTCATATACATTAAAAAAACTTAAAAATAGAAAATGTAAATACTGACTATACACAAAATGGTTTATATTAAAGGCTTTTTTGTGTGTGTAAAAACAGGCAGTACTGACAATACTGGAAGCTGACAAGCCAAATAGGTGAGTATTCATTAAGAGACATTTTCAATTTACTGAATGTCATCTCAGATATGCTTTATACTTTAACACTGGGGCTATATTACAACTTTCATTTAGCCCCGGTGTATTAAAAGAATCTAGTTTTAGCTGCCACAACAACTCACGTATTAAGTAAAATGGAAATAGGACCACCTCTAATAGAGGGAGCCACATGGTCAATACCCATAAACGAAAATGCATGGCCCGGGTTATTAAATACATGCTTAGCCAGTGCGTTTTCACATTTGTTATTTTTGATTGCATAATGGTGCTGATATATGCGCTCCTTAAACTTTCTATCCGTCTTACCGACGTAGAAAGCAGGACAGCATGTGCAAAAGGCCAAGTAGATTATAGATTTCGTATCACAACAGATCCTACACGTAATAAAATATTTCCTATCTGAAACCTCAAATGAGGTACCTGACTTTATGAGGTTGCACCAATTGCACATACCACAAGGGAATGACCCCTTAATCCTATTAAAGGAGTCACCTAAAGAAACGCATTGTAATAAGTCCTTCATATTTCTCCCTCTCCTAAAAACAACACAGGGTTTTTCCCCTAATTTGTCAGACAACAACGCATGTGTAGAAATAAAATACCAATTTTTCATTAGAATGCCCAAAATAGCATCAGAATTTATGTTGTATGTCATAACAAAACTACACCCAAATTCCTGTGGTGTATTTTCAGAAACAAAACTTGTGGCACAAAAAAGTGACATAGATGGAATGTCACTAGCTGTATGCTCAGGGGCAACTTCAACTATGGGTGATACTGGAAGAAGGGGTTCATATAAACCTTCCCTTCTCTTAGTGGACACCTCATTAATAAGATCATCCACCAGCCCCAATGGATACCCACGATGTAAAAAATACACCTTCAAGCTAGTCACTTCGGACTGGAAATCACACACCTCACTGCACATTCTTGCCGCCCTCACTAGTTGGCCTTTCACGATGGCTCTTTTTTGTTTTAATGGGTGGGAACTAGTGAAATGAAGGAACGAATTCACATAAGTAGCCTTCCTAAAAGTAACCGCTTTAAGCTTGTCAGATGTCGGAAGCCTTGACAAGCTGACATCAAGATAGTCAATTGAGTCAGTTTCAAATCGGTAAGTGAATTTTAAAAAAGTTGTTGTTGAGTTCAAATACTCAACAAAGGAGTGAGCCCTTAATGAGTCACCCTTAAATAAAATGAACACATCGTCTAAGAAGCGTGTATAAAATGAGATCTTATCGTTCCAATCTTTGTTATTGAGTAAGAAGTGCCTTTCCCAATAGGCCATAAATAAATTGGCCAAAGCTGCACCACAGGGTGAGCCCATAGCTACACCCTGTTTCTGAACAAGACTTCATTATCAAACACAAAAAAGTTTGAAGACAAGATGATATCCAATAGCTCAGTGACATTGTTAATGTCATTCTTAGGGGCACCCAACTCAAGTAGAAGAAGTTCAACCCATTCGATCCCTTCCTGGTGGGGAATAGATGTGTATAGGTTAGCTCACTCGTCGATGGTAAGAAAGTTAGTAGTCTCTTCTATTGTAACCCCTTCAAGTTGGATAAAAGACCAGGAGTCTTTGCAAATGCTCGGGATGAGTTTTACGTACTTAGAAAGCAAAAAGTCAATGTACTTGGAGCAAGGGTATGAGACAGATGACCTACCATCTATTAATGCTCTCATTGGAGGGTTGGCCAAATTTTTGTGGACTTTGGGTATACCAAACATGACAGGTGTTTTAGGATTCAAAATATCAATGTATTTAAAAGTGTCCATGTCAATTCTACCACTTATGAACAGGTCCCTGAAATAACCCCTAATTCTACTTGAACAAGTATTCATTTCATTCAAGGAAGAGGCTTCATAAGCCGGGGAATCAAGGACTTTGTACATTCTTTCCACATAGTCAGCTTGTTCAAAAATGGCCAACCCACCCCCTTTGTCAGGTTTTATAATCCTGACTGCAGAAGACCGTAATTTGTTTAAAGCTAACAATTGTTCTTTCGAGATGTTAAAAGTATTAGACTTAAAACTATAAGACTTATCCATGTGCCTAATGTCTAACTCACAAGCACATTCAAACATTTTTAAGGCTACATGTAAAGGTGGATTGAATACACTAGGCAGTTTTAATTTCAAATTAACGCCTGTGTTATCATTAAATAAAAGTTTTAAATTCAGTTTCCTGACATAACATTTTAAGTCTAATAACACCCTAGCAACATCACATTTGCTAGATGGAACAAAAGTGTTGCCCAATGCTAAAAGCTCAACAAGCTCTGGCTCTAATAAAAGAGCAGAAAAATTATAGATCTTAAAGTCACCATTTGCATTAGACAAAATGATTGGTAAACCATTAGTAACAGCCCTTTCAGGTGGGTTCAATGCTTCCAGTTCCTGTTCACCCTCTGACGGATTTGTTGTTGCTGTACCCTAAAAAGAAGAGTTATTAGGGTTTGGATTTCTAGAAGAAGCCTGATTATTACTAGCAGTAGGTGCAACAATATTTGCATCCTTATTGTTTTCATGTCTCTCCTTGTTTCTATTACTTCGCCTTAAAGGCCGTTGGCCTTCAGTATTAGAACTGTCAAGATTGTTATTAGGGGGGCATTCCATTTCATCCCCATCTGAGTATGTGACCAAATCATCCACATTAACAGTCTGTTTATTACTACTTAACTTAGGGAAGGCCTTCTCATTTGAGTAAGCCAACCTGTCTCTATGTAGTTTTTTTGATTTGTTGGTTTTAATTTTTACCAAATAGGTATCAATGCTTGAAAAGATGCGTGCATAATCAAAAGTGAATTTAGAAAAAGCAACATGAGACTTGATTTCTTCATCTAAAACACATACTTCTTTTGTTAAGTTGTCTATACACAAGGAATAGTGTTTAACTAATAACTCCACTAATTGCAAGCCTTGTTTCTGAAAGAGACACTTCAAATCTAACAGAAATTCAACACTATCGATAATGCTAGATGGTGTAAAAGCACTCCTAAGCCCCTTCGGGACCAGCCCTTCATTCAAGCATTGTTTAAAATAAGCTACTTCGAGCTGCAATTTGCGTAGTTTAAAAGTTTTTACATCAAGCAATTTTAGCTTGTCAGTCACTGAAGCAGAGTCCTTTATGAGCACAGAGCTGTCCGGCACCGGCGGAGCGTCTGAGAAAGGTTTTGGAAAACAAAAAATGTCACCTGTATTCCTGATCCAGTCTGAAATAGACGCGGCGCCCATAAGCGCTTCCTGACAGCCAGTGTTCAAATTATTAGTATTCACCAAACCGTTAGACGATCCTGTCCCTAAAAGTCTATCAGAACAAGCAGTACTCCTTAACGGTTGAGCTGGAGGAATAGAGCTCACAGAGGCACTGAGTGCATGCTGTGCGTCTGATGAAGAGCCATTATTTCCCGATGTAACAGGAACCTGAGTCTGGCGGTTCCTTTCAAAACAGTCCAAGCGTGCATTAACGCGGTCAATTTTTTCCGTAAGGGACAACAGCAGTTTAGGTAGATCCAAATTGTCAGTGTTAGCTGAACCAAACAAGTTAGGGCTAGAAGGGCTCTCGGTAGGTACCAAAGCCATATGGAACAGACAAAATACCAAAAAAGCAGAAGACAAACGAGCGAACAAAGCTCCAGTCCACCAAGAACACAAGCCCAAAAGTTCCTTAACGCGTTTTTATTATTTTGCACAGGTAAAAAGCAGCGTTTTCGCCACAAACACAGTGTGGCTTCTTCAGAGGAATTTTTTAAAAGAATACAAAGAGTACCTCCCTTTTTATAGGAGTTACTAATTACTTAATTAGTAAGCTTAATTAAAAAAGCTTAGTTAAAAAGACAGACACAATAACCTCGCCTGCTGTTACATTTACCCTTAGAATTGCATTCAAAGTGCAATAAACAATTGTTTTGCACATCAAAAGCATATGTTATGCACACTAAACACAATAAAACATGTAAATAGTCTAAAACAAAAAGTATATAATAACAATATATCAAGAAAATATATAATATAACAAATAAAACACACTGTGTTTGTGGTGAAAATGCTGCTTTTTACCTGTGCAAAATAATAAAAACGCGTTAAGGAACTTTTGGGCTTGTGTTCTTGGTGGACTGGAGCTTTGTTCGCACAATAATAAGTAATAGATTCTTTCCCATCAACTATTGGCCTAAGTGGGGGATCTACTAAGTTTTTATGAATTTTTGGTGTGCCAAATATGGTGGGGATCTTGGGGGCTGGCATAGACAAAAAATGAAAGGTGTTACAATCAATACTCCCTTCCAAAAACAGGTCGTCCAAAATCCCCCTAATTTTCTTATAAGCTACATGTATCTCGTTCAAACTGGAAGTTAAATATACATCAGACTGCAGGTGTTTTAACATCTTACTGTCATATAAGTATTCATCCATGAAAACCAGACCCCCACCCTTATCTGGCTTCATGACTCTGACTTTACAATCATACAAAAGTGAAATGAAATCTACTTTATTATTTGAGATGTTACTACTCATTTTACTACAGGAATTACTAGTGTTCAATCTGGCCCTTAGATCTATCTCACAGACTTTTTTTAAAGTGTTTAAAACACAATTCAATGGTAGATTAAATACACTTGAAACCCTAAAGGTGTTACAAAGAGCAGGTGTATTTCCTAAAGAGGCTGCCAAATTCAACTTCCTAACAAACAATTTTAAATCGATAATAGTTTTAACTAGTTCACCCCTTCTGTCTGGGAAAAACGGCAACCCTTTTGAAAAAAAAGTCAATTACAGGTTGGTTGACAGTCAACACTGTATAATTGTATATTTTAAAGTCACAATTTTGACTTGTAAGAATCGTGGGTCCCATCATTATAGGGAACGTCATCTCCTCCGTTGATTCCATCTCTTCCTCTTCTGTGCTTGACCCCTGTTGTTGATTCGGGTATTGTTGTTCTCCGGCCTGTTGTTGTCCCTGGGAAAACCCTGATCATTTCCATTTTGGGCAGGTGTATAAATTTGATTTTGGCCATGCCCATTATTGTCACTATTATTATTATTATTATTGGTTTGGTTCCGAATACGTTCGCTTCTACGAACTGGAACCTGTTCTTTGTTATCATTATCTTCAAAAGTAGTGACTATATCATTAACTACCCCTCTCTTAAATGAATTAAGTGTATTCTTAAGCTTAAAGCTTTATTTAGATGAATATTTAGGTTAATTACTTAGGTTACAAATTTTTAAAGCTTATGAAAGTTTAAGATTTAAATTAAATCATTTATAAATTAATTTATAAATTAATGTAGTATCATCAACTATGTCAAATTTGAATTGTTAATGTATGTTTGTTTTTTCATGTTTTCATGATTTTTTCACTTTTAATGTCTAAGTTGAATTTGGTAGCCTCTTTAGGAAACACACCTGCTCTTTGTAACACCTTTAGGGTTTCAAGTGTATTTAATCCACCATTGAATTGTGTTTTAAATACTTTTGAAAACGTCTGTGAGATAGATCTAAGGGCCAGACTGAACAGTAGTAATTCCTGTAGTAAAATGAGAAGTAACATCTCAAATAATGAATTAGATTTCATTTAACTTTTGTATGATTGTAAAGTCAGAGTCATGAAGCCAGATAAGGGCGGGGGTTTGGTTTTCATGGATGAATACTTATATGACAGTAAGATGTTATAACACCTGCAGTCTGATGTATATTTAACTTCCAGTTTGAATGAGATACATGTAGCTTATAAGAAAATTAGGGGGATTTTGGACAACCTGTTTTTGGAAGGGAGTATTGATTGTAATACCTTTCATTTTTTGTCTATGCCAGCCCCCAAGATCCCTACCATATTTGGCACACCAAAAATTCATAAAAACTTAGTAGATCCCCCACTTAGGCCAATAGTTGATGGGAGATGATCTATTACTTATTCTTGTGCCAAATATGTTGATGGGATTCTTAAACCTATACATGGTGAACCCCAGATTTGCAAAGATTCCTGGGATTTTTTGGAGAACCTTAACAAAGTTGAATACAGCTCGGAGTATGTCTTCCTAGTAGTTGACATGAAAGATCTTTATACAGTGATTCCTCACCATTTGGGTATTGATTGGACTAGGAATTTCATGTTGGCTAAAAATGCTTCTAGTGTGCAGATGTATGTTGTGGAGACTCTCTTAGAGTTGGTGTTATCCAACAATTTTTTAGTGTTTAAGAACCAATTTTTTCTTCAAAACACCGGGATAGCTATGGGTTCACCATGTGGGTGTAGCTTCGCAAATAGCGTAATGGTGTTTTGGGAACACCAGTTTCTATTCAATAACTTAATGTATCAACAACATGTCACTTGGTACACCAGATACCAAGATGACATGTGTTTCATCTGGAACGGACCCCTGAATCTAATACCTGACTTCATAGACAACATTTCCGGCACGACTGACTTTTTAGAGTTCACGTTCTCTATAGGAATAGATGAAATTAATTTCTTAGATGTAAAAATATGTAAGGATAAAGTCAACAACAGGTTCAAATCTTTGATTTATAGAAAGCCAACCCACTCAAATAGTTATCTTCATTTTTCAAGTTGCCACCCCCTCCACCAAAAAAGAAACATGGTAAAAGGGCAGCTTGTTAGGGCTGCCAGGATGATATCAGAGGAGGTTGATTTTACTAGCGAATGTGACAACATAGGAAAAATGTTTTTGAGTAGAGGGTATCCAGCCCATCTAATAAAACAGTTACAGGATGAAGTGCAGGTCAAACGATCTAATGGGCATTTTCTGCCCTTGCTGAGTGGTGGTACAATGGACAGGCCATCTAAGTTAATTATAAATAAAACCACGTCGACTTTACCTAGGATAAATTTTCTATTCACATATAGTGTTGATTATCAAGTCATTAGGGAAATTTTAGTTAAGAATTGGAACATCATCCTAGAGGATAGAGCGTTGGTTAAAACATTAGGCACACACCTAAGATTTGCATATAGAAGGGGCCTCAACTTAAAAGGTCTTGTTGAAAAGAGTAGGCCTGTTAGTAAACAAAAGGTAGTAGGTATGCGAAAATGTGGCATGTGCTCTCAATGCAAGTATGTATTACCTGGTAATAAAATTAATGTCAACAAGCAAAGTTTTTTTTATTAATGGCAACTATAATTGTGAATCTTGTGGGGTTGTATATGTTGCCTTATGTGAGAAATGCCCCTCTTTTTATATTGGCAAAACCGAGAGGAGGTTAAGAAAGAGAATTTATGAACATCTATATGCCATAGGGAGGAAGGATTTGACTAATGCACTTGCTAGGCACATTTTTGAGCATCCAGAACATTGTTTCCTGTTTACTGTTGATCATCAGATTAACATTGATGTTAGAGGGGGTCCGTGGCAGCTCTATTTAGAGGAGCAGGAATTGTTTTGGCAGATTAGAACATATGCACAGATTCCCCCAGGTTTGAATGATTATGCTTCCATTAAGTGTATTCTTAAGCTTAAAGCTTTATTTAGATGAATATTTAGGTTGTAAGTATTAATTACTTGGGTTACTAATTTTTAAAGCTTATGAAAGTTTAAGATTTAAATTAAATCATTTATAAATTAATTTATAAATTAATGTAGTATCATAAACTATGTCAAATTTGAATTGTTAATGTATGTTTGTTTTTTCATGTTGTCATGATTTTTTCACTTTTAATGTCTTGTGACAAGTCAGTAATTGATATTTATTTGTGGTGGTTATTTATCTTTTATAATCATGTAAAATGATTATTGAAAAATTTATTTTTTATTGTATGGCTGCTATTTCAGCTTTTTGAAGCTTCAATATTTATGTTTTATAGGTCTTAATTAACTTTGTTCTTTGATAGATTAATTGATTCATGAGTTTTAACCTGAGTGGGTATATATAAGTGCTGCTGAGTGTTATGTATTTTGTCTGATGAAGGCTGAGTATTATTGCAGCCGAAAGCGCTTACAGTAATAAACAGTCCGTGCCGTTTTACCAGTTGGTTTCTGCCTGGTTGTGTTTTTGCTTTACAACTACTCAAAGTCCCATCTTCCTCAATAGTAACTAAGACATCCAGGAATGTAATCTGTCTGGGGTCATGATATATACTGAATTCGGGGTCTATATTATAACATCGAAGTCTTAAAACTTTGAATGTTATAATATCAAACCCTTTGCACCGAATGCTGAAAATAGCGAAGCTGCAGAATATCGAATACTTTCCTAGGGAAAGTATTCAGTGGGCCATTTCTGCAGCTTCACTATTTCCTCAACTGTGGAATGAAGGTTATGGACCAAGTTAAGGTAAGCATGCGAACAGATCGGGTTAAGGTGAGTGTGTGATAGTAAGGGACCTTACGGTTAGGGAGTGGGTAAGGTGAGTGTGCGATAGGGACCTTAGGGTTAGGGAGCAGGTAAGGTGAGTGTGCAATAGGGACTTTAGGGTTAGGGAGCAGGTAAGGTGAGTGTGGGATAGAGACTTTAGGGTTAGGGAGCGAGTAAGGTGAGTGTGCGATAGTTAGGGACCTTAGGGTTAGGGAGCGGGTAAGGTGAGTGTGCGGTAGTTACGGACCTTAGGGTTAGGGTTGGGTTAAGGTAAGTGGATAGCTAGTAGTGTATGTATGGTTTAGTGTAGGGTTTTGTGAAGTGTATGTGTGTGGTTTATTTATTTTGGTGTGCTTGTGTTGTGTGTATGTTTGTCGGAACAGTGGATTTTTCCCTGGGAAAAAATTTGCTATTCTGAGTGTTCGATGTTGTAGTCTTTCGATCAAAATGGTTGGATATTATAACATTCGAAGTTTTAAGACTTTGATGTTATAATACAGACCCCTGAATTGGATTCCCCATTTATTAGCATTAAGGAATTCCACAAACTCCAACAAATATGCAACCAACAGTCATCCAAATAATGCCTCCAGATGTCCATAGATTCTAAATAAATTATTATGGAAGTCATCATAAATAATCTGTTCTTCAATAAAACCCATAAAGATGTCAGCATAAATGGGTGCAAATGACGCACCCATAGCTGTACCCCTAAGTTGTAAATAACATCCCTCTCTGAAATAAAATACATTTTTTGTTAAAATATGTTCAGCCAAACATCATAGGAATCTGTTAAAACCTGGGCTATATATTAAGGCCCTATTCAACCAATATTCTAAGACCAACAAACCCACCCAGTGAGGAATGTTGGTATACAGAGATTTCACATCCAATGTGAACAATAACCAACCATGATCTAATTGCATATGTTCAAAAATGTTCAAAAATTCACTAGTATCTTGAATCCTAGATTGTACCATTTTCAACAAAGGTTTTAAATAGTACACAAGGAATTCAGACAATGGTTCTGTCAAAGACCCCTTACCAGATACAATGTGCCTACCAGGTGGACAATTTGGATTCTTGTGAATCTTTGGTAAAAGATACAGATATTGTCTCATAGGATCCTGTACTGTCAACTGACAAAATATTTCTCTGGAGATAATACCCTCCTCTACAGCTAATCTCAAAAAAATGTCAGTTTCCATTTTAAATGTTGAAGTGGGATCCAGGTACATTCTTTGATAATATCGATGGTCTGATAAGTGTTTATGGGCTTCTGCAGAGTACATGGCCCAACAACTACAGTATCCCCTTTTAAACACCTTATTAATAACAACTTGTTTATTAGAAGCCAAATCGTTCATAGCCTTCCATTCCACCTTAGTGAAGTTATTTTTCCTAATGATAGAATGACCATGATACATATAATGCAATTCCTTCAGCAATTGTTGCTGAAAGCTGGACACAGATTTGTTAACAGGGGGTGCAGAAGTGGAGGGCTTGAACCTGAACCTAGAAGTAATGCCCTCTTGATCATGTCTCTCCAGAAAATATGATTTCAGATTTGATAATCTGCAAAAAGATATCACATCACTGGCAAAGATGTCTTCTGGTACATTATAACATGGAACAAAACCCAAACCTTTATTTAATAATTCAATATCAACATAAGACAAAGACACATATATTATAAACATTCACATTTTTCATTACTTGGTCATCATTAATTGCAGTAATGTTTCTAGGGTAGACTCCCCTACCGGTGTACTTTCTTCCAGCCCTTCTGGCTGGTCTAAAGGGGTACCCATCAATTTCGTTTTTGGAATAGGAGAAGAAGGCAAAGTCTCTAAATCAGTCTCAGTGGCTGAAAAAAATTCTTCAATTGAAGTCTCAGAAGTGCTATCAGATTTCTTTAAAATAGATTTACTTCTCTTAGTTTTTAGCATAAAACTGCTCCTTAGTATTCACAAGCTTACCCACTTTCTTCAGATCAAATTGTTTCCCACCATAATAGTCTCTAGAATCTCTAGAAAATTCCTTAAGCATCTTAGCTTTTAATTCACACTCCACAGTGACCAAATTTACTGTCAGCATCTCAGTCTGCTTGCCAAATTCAGAATAAAGTTATGTTTACTTAGTAAGGAATCATGCTATTTATTAATTATCTGTTCATCATAATGTGAAGAGTGCTGGCTGGTGTGTTGCTGTTCTTTTTTTACCATGCCAGCTTGGATATAGTTTGTGAGCAAATGTTATTTTTTTCATATAAATATTTTTAGAGGTAAAGGATAAAGGGATTTCATCTACTTGCATATTCATATGCATGCATACATACATAGTTTACCACATCTGTTCAGAAACTTATCCACTGTAAACCACAGCTTCAAGGTCAAATGTTTAAATCCTAAATTTTATCTATCTGAGAAATTATTTATAAATGTAAAAAACTCCAGTGTATGAAATTATCTACAGTATTTTTGACATGCTTGACATAATAACAGTAGACCGCATTTCTCTCTTGCGAGTGGCAGCCGGAGTGACTCTGTGGACAGCCCAAGGCTATCTGCAGAGATTACAAGGCAAAGAGAGAAATGCAAGTTGGCAGATCTTTCTTCTGTATTACACATACACATGCACACACACCTCTGGAGAATTTAGTCTCCAACCTGCTACCAGATGTTTTGCAATGTGGGAGGAAATTGCAGCAGCCAGATAAAACTCATGCAAACACAGGGAAAACACAGGCAACATGCAGGCTTCACAGAGAAGGCATGCCAGCTAAAAAAAAAAAGACCCAGCAAGCCTCTTTCTTTGAGGTATTAATACAGCCCATTGTGCCACTCTGCCACCCTAGTCAACTTCATAACACTAAATTACTCCAAAACCAAAGTTTAATCCTAATGCGATCTCAATATATAACCTAAACCTGAGCCTAACACTAGTGGGCTCCTGTTCATAATCATCATGTTTGTTCACAGTGGCATGTGCATTGTCTGCATACAAGCACAAGTAGGACATGATTCAGAGACATAAGCTGCTCAGCAGTTAGAAACTCACCTTTTTAGATTCATAGTCACTTTTTTAGTACGCAGCTGTGCTGTGATCACTTGCGTTATAAAGAGTGACTCTGCACCTGTGAAGATGGTTGGTTTGCTACAAGTCTTACTATTTATCAGTTTGAGCCACTTATCTCTGCTGTATTGAAACCCAGAGTACCAAGCAGTGCTAGTCAACCTAGAAGGTGATATAGGCCAAAAACAACTCACTTGAACTATGCTGAACAAGAGTTTCTGACAGATTTAGGTGCACAAGGAGATCATTAGGGCTTTGGTGAACTTGTATAGCCCACAAACAGGAAATGGAAGCATGCTTGGTCTTCCTATCTGTGTGGATACCGCAATATTTATAACCTTCACTATAATGACACACATACTGGAACTGGGGAACAGTAAGCTATATTTGCCATGGGGATCTTTCAGAGACAAATTGGAGGCATATTTGGCATTTCACAGGCTTCTGCCTTGAAGATGCTGCAGCTTTTCCTTGTTATACTCTTAGCACACATGGGTGAACACATGTATTTCCCAATGTCACCACAGAACCAAGCCAGTACAATGTATGCCTTCTATGGGATGGCACACTCTCCTGAGGTGTCTGGTGTAAGAGATGTAGTTATAGGGACCCCATCTCATCCATTAGTTTTGAGAGGTATCATAATAGGAAGAGTTACAATTCTATCAACTGCTAGGTAGTGTGTGAGATGCTCTGGGGTGAAACACAGCAGCCTGGCAATATACATGATTCACATATATGGCACAAAGGTTCACTATGTTGCCACTTCCTGCATGGCTAGATTCCTTAAGGTCACCTAGTTGGTCAGTGCAGATTATTATAATGTTGCTGGCCATAGGTATTTCTGTATCTTTTTATTGAGATAGGTAGTAGTGACAAATCTCAACTTCCTTATGTGTCCTCTCCTTCCCTCCTTCCAGATGACAAAGGCTACCCACTTGAACTTTGGCTAATGACAAACCTAAATTGCTAATGCCACCAAAAGGCTGATCCTTTGCGTCACCTGTAGGTGTTACTGGTTTCTCAAATTACTGATGTCCATGCCACCTCGAATGAATCCTGTACCATCCTGTTCTACATCATAGTCCTCAACTCATAAAGAGAGTAGTTACTTGTTGTTAGGTGTTAAAATCTGGACACTGGAAGACCTACTACCAGTGCTACAATGAGCAGTTGCCAATGTTTAGTCCTTTCAGAGCTGATCATATCATTAGCTCTTTTACTACACTGTGCCAAGGTATGGTGCCTCCCCAATAACATTTATGTCGGTTTCAATTAGCTTTCAGATCTTAGCTTGCTTTGTCATTTTCCAAAAAAGATAATTTCCATTGGTTTTGAGTGCATCTATTTTGATGTGTTTTTTGCCTCAACAGTGAAACTCTTTCTGCTGTGTCTTGTTCCCTAAATAATTCTGTTTGCTATATTTGAATGAGTAATGCAACTAGTAAAGAAACAAACAAAAAAAACGTACTTACATAACAGTTGTGCTGACTCCTTGTTTGTATTGCTTCTCTTTTTTCCCATTTCCATTTCTGGTGTGTACAATCTGGGTCATATATAAGCATTGTATATTGCAACTGAGGCCTATGATTGAGTGTTGGAAGGATGGGAGAAGAGGGTGACAGCTGATTTATTGATGGTGTGTTTCCTAAAATGCAGTAAGTCTGTCTGCATCTTGGTTCTGAGCATTTCCATTGCCAAATACCACCATTTGCAGTTAACAATTCCATTGATGTTAAAGTACTAAATATTTACCAAATATGATGATTTTGCATGGCAAAACCAGTGAAATGTATAACTACAGTACTTTCATAACATCTTCCTCCTTACCAGTAATTCAGAAGCTGAGCCTGTAGATTTCAAATTAAAATCTAATTTAAACAGCCATTTTGTTTTAATCCTTACTATGCATATTTTAAAATATCTGCTTTAGTTCTGGCTTTCTGTGAATGCTTGCAGAAATGTAGTGTCCAGCTGCATTCAAAATGGCAACACAATGAGAAAGTTTGAAGAAATTTTGTACAAGTTATGAAGTTGTTATGCAAATGAGGCACTTCAGTGCTCAGTTGTATGAATGGGTCTATATTAAAAACTAGAATGTTTACTTACCCGAACACCTAAATGCTGACACGTCTTCATCGAACCGCAAAAACATCGATTGTCCTGAAGCACAAAATCCGAAATGGCAATTTGTTATGGTTGGCCCTTCTGCAGTATAGCTACGCAAGGTTAGTGTGCGATAGTTACGGACCTTAGGGTTAGGGTGCGGGTTAAGGTAAGTGCATAGATGGTAATATATATTAGATTTAGTGTAGGGTTAGAACTAGGGTTTTATTAAGTGTATGTGTGTGGATTATTTAGTTTGTTTGGGTATAGCCTTTTAAGGTAAGTGTGCGATAGTTATGGACCTTGGGATTAGGGTGCGGGTTAAGTTAAGTGCATACTTGGTGGTATATGAAAGATTTAATGTAGGGTTAGAAGTAGGGTTTAGTTTAGGGTTAGAAGTAAGGTTTTGGTTAGTGTATGTATGTATTTGGTTTATTTAGTTTGTTTGTGTAGGTAGTATGTAGCAGACGGTGGGATGGGACAACTATTACATTTCGAGTTTTTGAATTTTGCCGTTTAGGGCATTCGGTGTATTTGCGGTTCACGGAATATGTTTTTATTTATTTTATTTTTATTTTACATTTGTTGACCAGGCTAGTCCAACTGGATATATGTCCATTTTCAGTGGAGGCCCGAGGAGAAAAGCTCCACACTTCAGAATAGAATCACAATAACATAAGTACATTACTAAGATTTAGCACATTTTACTAGTATAGTATATTTTAGCTTAAGAGTAAGGAAAAAATCTTCTAAGCTATATAACACATATGGATATACATACAACAAAATATAAGGTAAGTGTGATCGAGCACTATTTGAACTTTAAAAAGGTTATACAAACAATAATGTTAGTAAAAAAGAATAGTTAGTTTGTGTGAGTGAGAAGATTAGTGTTAGTGTTAGTGGAGACAGTGGAGGTAGTTAGTCTGGGTTTGCACAGGGGCATAGCCAGTGCGATTTAAGGTACGATTTGAGTTTGGATTTAAATGGGGTAGTAGAAGGTAGGGAGGTAAGATCAGTAGGAAGGGAGTTCCAGGTTTTACCCTCCGTGTTAGAGAATAGCCTCCAGCCAGATTGTTGGTTTTACTTATCTTTACCAGTAATTTATTTGATGAGCACAGGGTCTTAAGGTTATTATAGGGGGTGATTAGATTAGTTAGTATTGAAGTAGTTGTAGGATGAAACAGTATCTTATGGGCAATAGTTAGCCGGTTTGATAGAATAAGATTTGGCAATTCTAACCACCCTAGGTGATTAAGATTGTTACAATGATGGGTTCTATAGGTAGACCCAGTTGCAAATCTGGCAATATTATTGTAAGAGCAAGCCAGCTTGTTCAGATTGCTTTTGCATAGTTTGGTATAGATAGGGGATGCATATAGTAGGGTTGAGATAAGGTGGGTCTGGGCAATGGTGGTCCTGGCTAGTGGGGTAAGAAAGGGTTTGATCCTATAGAGGGAACCTAGTTTCTTGTTTACTGTTTTTATAGTGTTGTTAATATGTGGCTCCAAGGTGAGGTTGTTGTCAATTAGCACTCCAAGCAGTTTTGTAGTAGAGTCTGTAGATATGATTGTACCATTGCTAGATGCGACTGTGAAATGCAGTGAGGGGGCTCTGCGGGTGGGAGTAAATAGTAGCATTTTTGTTTTTTTGGGTTCAGGATGAGACATCGTTGAAGAAGCCAATTCTCTACTGTGTTAAACGTGTCTTGGGTTAGGAAATTAAGTTGTGATAGTGAAGAGGCTGAGCATATTAGTGTGGAGTCATCTGCATATTGGATACAGGTGGCTTGAGGTAAAACAGAATGTAGGTTATTAGCAAAAATAGAAAAGAGGGGAGGACCCAATATGGAGCCTTGAGTGACACCAAGGGCAGTTGGTAGGTGGGAAGACAAGTTATTCTCCCATAGTACAGCCTGTTGCCTGTTATTTAGATAGGACTGGAACCATTGTATAGCAAGTGGATCCAGTGAGAAGTTTCTAAGTGTGTTTATGAGTAGCTGATGGTTGACCATGTCGAAGGCTTTTGACAGATCAATGAAGAGGGCTGAGGATAGAGTGTTGATATTACGGTTTTTATTAATGACATCAGTGAAGGAAAGAAGAGCAGAAGAGGTGCTGTGAAATGGTCTGAATCCATGTTGGCAGATAGCTAGAAGGTTGTTTTCTAGGAGGTGGTTTTAATAGTTGCTTATGAATGCACTTCTCCATAATTTTTGCCAGAGGGGATAATATGGCTATAGGCCTATAGTTAGAAAAATCTTTGGAATTACCACCTTTATGCAGGGGGATGACATGTGAGATTTTCCAGATAGATGGAATAGTTCCTTCAGAAATAGTTCTGTTAATGAGGATGGATATGGGGTAGGCTATAGCATTGGCTGCTTTTTGCAGGTATTCTGCAGGTAGTAGATCTGCAGAGAGGGTGGTGGGTTTAAGTTTCTTGATAAGGGTGCAGACAAAGGATGTAGGAACGGGTTGGAATTGAAATATTGGGAGGCTGTTAGGGATAATATTGGAAGGAGATGCAGTGTCAGGGGACAGCTGATTGGCCAAAGATTGAACGGTGTCTGTGAAGAAAGTGTTAAAAGAATTGGCAATTTGGTTAGCGCTGAGTATGAATATGTGTCGGCGTTTAGGTGTTTGGCCAAGTAAACTTTTGAGATTTTGATATAGACCCATATGAATCACTGAATATATTTATAAGTGCATTCATTGTTGTTGCTGAGTTTGTACTGTGCAGATGAGCTGTAAAGACCTCAGACATTCACGTGCAAACATGTTTTACTTGAGATGATGCATGTGCAGTGAATCTGTGAATGTACCCACTTTCTGGCACCCAGTGAATCCCAGCATAAGTTATAAGCTGCCTAAATGCATGATGTCACACCTTAGTGGGAGTGACTCACACCCTAGCTGTCTAAGTTTCACATCTATTTCTTCATTCTGACTTAAATCTGGTAGAGTCATTGTTCTCTGTAAGAGTTCAGGGTATGGCTTAAAACTGGGGTGAAAAGGAAACTGAGATCTTTGTTCATCTTCAACAGGTTTCATACCTGGAGAAATTATAGGTAGTGAGAACAGGCCCATTTGAAAAGAGTGATGTCTGTACACCACTAGGGGATGGTGCTCACTAAGAAAAATGTCTACTGTACTTAAATATTTCATAGTTACTATGTCATGAGCGTGAGACTGTAGAAATTATCAGTTGTTTGTTTATCCCATAAAGTGTGGATCCTATTGCTAACTTCTGTTTCATTTCTAAAGCAAGTGCACATACAAATAATGTACTGGGGTTATGTTGCCTACAGCTACATTACCATATTAATAATTCACTTCATCTGATAATAAGTTTAGTTAGAAATGTTTTTACCTAATTTGTAAGTTATGTGTAGCACTAAGAAAGGCTTTTGCAGCACCTTTCCGTAAGGCAGATGGCACGGTATTGATAATGTATTGGGGATTTCCAGAACTTTTCTCAACTTTTGTAATTGATACATTCAGAGGTAACACACACTTCCAGGGGAGGGGTGTGTGAAATTTATTAAACTACATATTGGCCATAAGTTTCATTACAATACCAGCTATACTGCTTGTACCTATGATTAATGCAGATGTGCCTACTGATGAACATAATGAAATATCATAAATATTAACATTATTAAATGCATATATTATCAAGGGAACATAGAGTTAATAGAAAAAATATGCTCTTATTACTGATAGCACTAGAATTTTTTCAGCCTCAACAACACCTGCAAGAGTTTGACCTTCCTGAAACTGGCAATCGTTAAAGTTGCCATAGTAGCAACATTTTCACTAATAACTTCATCAATACCTCAGCCACCCTCTGCATCAAAAGTATATGGTGCTTCTGAATATATCAACTTCAGAAGTTGAGAAATGCCTGTTACATTGTGATTTTATTTGAATTCCTTCCTTTATCTAAAGGTATACATAGCATTTATATTGCAGACTGCATTCCTTAGCTACTTAGAAGACAATAAACATAACTTCATTTCAGTTCAACTACCCCTGACCCCATTAGTATTTGTTTTTAAGGTTTAATACTTGGACCAAGAAAAGTAGTAAGGAAATACAGTGGCATATTATAAATGTATGAAATACAGCACTGCAGAATTATCACTGACTATACCAACAATATGTGGGGGTTTTAATTATGTGTTCCAGAAATTCATACAGCTTTTCCGTCATGATTAAGGAAATCCTGTTATTACACTGATATCAAGTTTTGCAGAACAAAGAGACCTCTAATTGAATTTGTGCATATCACTATTTATCGGTAAGATAAATATCATATGTTTAATTACTGGCAGTTTAGAAGTACTGAACTAATATCACTGTTCTCAGTTTTCTCTGTGAAATAAATGCATTTGTGGCAAATGACTTACATGTGTCCTTTTCTCATTGTCTTTTTCCTGTCAACTAATACTATTTATTTGTAAAACAAACAGTATATCAAGAATGTTAGCAAACAATTCATTTTACAATAAGTTGTACCATAGAAACATGCATCAAAGTAGAATGAACAAAGTTATCTCAGAACTGGACTGACAGAATACTGGAATCCAAAATGTATTCTTTTTCTGTACAGCTGGTATATGAAGGATGTGAAACAACTACTATCTAAGCCATCAGCTCCAATCACTGGAGACAGTAAATTTTCATAACAGGGCATATTTTCTCTAACCAGATGGTCTTATTTAGCCTAAAATTCCACAAAGTCTGTTTCTGTAGGACAACCGGACAAATAAAACAAATGTTTCACATGAAAAAACAGAAAATCAACACATTCTGCTTTCTGCTTGACCCTAAGAGTAAGTTAGCTCACTTTAAGCTGTATATTTCAAAGAAAACAAGTAGATGCACTAACACAATAACTAAAACCAAACATAAGTGAACTGGAAGGTGAAGAACACAGCAATGTCTAGTTCTGAAGAAATCCTTGGTTATGGAAGTAAGCCCTAAAGTTGTCAATAAATTTGTGAATTTGTACAAAGGGGCTCCTCACTGTGTTCTTTACCTTCCAGTTCACTTTTATTTGGTTTTAAGCTGTAGTTTTCTTTTTTTCATAAAATGGACACTTTATGCTACATACTACAAAATGGAGACTAGGCTTTCATGCTAGAGAGAACTGTATGTATTTAATATCTAATCGAATAACCCTTTCCCACCTCTTCCAGCACAGCCCTCTTAATGATTTTCTTTTGTTTTTCCCTTGTCTGCTCCCCCCTTTTTCTGACAGTCCTATCCTTTCCTTTTCTAACTTATAAAAAACAAAACAGGGTATCTATATAAAAGCACCTTCACAGTGAAGCAAAAGCCTATAAACGTTTTGCATAGGCTGCTATCAGGCTGCACTGAGACTTAATCATTGCAAGTTCTCATGGAAAGTTTTTATGAAACTAGATGGTGACTGACAAAAATATATGAAGCCATTCCAGAACTTGTGTTTATGTGCAGCATTTGCACAATATTGTGTCTGTTTCGCACACATGTACATTATTTGTAGCTCAGTTTACACAGCTTCGGAAGTGACAAATTGTGCTGGGCATTCCTTTGCAGGCCTATGGGCTTCCAAAACCAGTGCTGCTTGTTCAAAGTTTACATATTTATGTTCTGGTGTAGTGTCACTATTGGCACATTCACCTTTCACATGGGTGCAGCATGGAAATAGGAATACCACCGCTAACTGCAAATCTAGACCTAACCATAGTTGTAATTCTGAATCTAAAACAACCCCCAGGCCCTTAAATATAACTCTAACCTGAAGTCTGAGTAACTAAAAAAAAAAAAATCACTAATCTCAACTTGTACCCCAACTTTAAGCAAAAAAGTCATTGACTTCTACAAATACTATAACAGTGAACTTCAATCTGCCAATGTCACAGCTGATCTGGTCTGAATATCGACTCAGGCAAATGTAGGAGCTGGTAGGGGAGTATGGAAGTGAGTGGCCTTTGCCATCTTGAATTTCCTCTGAGAGCAGGGAAGAAGTTCTGGATTACCACAAGGCTGACATGTAGCAGAAGTGCAAGGTGTTCACGCTGTGGAGGTTAATTCCATGGAGTCCTCTATGTTGTATGCAACTCATACAGTAAGCCAGGGGCAGTTCAGTGTGCTAAGGCACATTTCTCCTGAGAGGGCAACTACATTGGAGTTTGTAAGAGCTACTGCACGGGAAAGAATAATCTGCCTGGGAAAAGGGCTGGCCATCCCAAAGGACCAGCAGACTGGCCCACACTCTACCACCTGACTCTCACCATGAGTGGATGAGCCTATGGGGGGTTCATAGACAAGAATGAATGGGATGTAGGCCTTTTGCCTCATCCCTAAGATTAATGTTGCCAAGGGCTGGCAGGTTAAGTAGTTATAATGGAGGTGATAGATTGGTAAAAAATGTAATTAGGATTTGTTATTGTAAGCTATTTTCTTTGAGTGTCGTATGGCCAAATAAGGGTGATATTTGTTTGCTGGATCCTTAAATTTTGCCATTCTGCTGCAGCATTCAGACTATATACTTTGACTTCCAGTTTGAAGTGATCTATCAGCCATGATGCATTGTATGGGAACAAAAAACAGCAAAGAGAGAAGGTGCAATAACATGGTAAGTTGAAATCAATGTGTACAATCAGCAAACTACTTTGTATCTCATTTAAGGTACACAATGGCAAAAATAGAGACTATAACTAGAGTGAAGTGAGGTTTACATAATGCCATAGAGTTTATAGGTTATAGGTTCATAGGTAAGTAATAGGATAGATGCCCTTGTGGGCCTTTTTAGCCTAGACAATTTCCCTTTTAGTGGCTGAATTAGCCTATCTCATTTGGTGTTAGACTGGCCTTACCCATCCCATGGTTGATAATTAGATGTTACCCCTTATGAGAATTACTGTGATCATATCATAGATAATTTGAGGGTACCCATGCATAGAATGAAGCATTTAGGAGCTGCCTCCCTCCATTAGTAGTACAGAGGGCAGTCCTGGGGTACATTTTCTGTTCCCCATCCATAGATCAAAGTTGCACTTGAATATGGACAGGGATGAGGTTTGTTTTACATGGATAGGGCAGAGCAGGGGTATCCTCTGTGAGATATACCTGTCCCTCTAAACTGTTCTGTTGATGTTGCAGAAGAAGTTTAGATGAGGGCTAAGTAAAGGGGACAATGACATCCCTAGATCAAGACACAATCCCTTTGTTTATAGGCTGTGCAATAGAGAACGACTTTCTTATGACAATGGACACATATTGGTCAAAACTTAGTTCACTGTCCACATAAGTTCCCAAATCCTGAACAGTTGGGTCAATTCTTAGGGGTGTATTGTGTAAGCAGTAGTTTTCTAGGGTAGATGAATTCCCAAAGGATACAATAATGCATTTTTTTGGCATTTAGTTTAATTCCTCTTAGGTTTATGAGTTGCAATGCAATTTATTTTTTGATGAATACTAACTCAGATTTTTTTTTTTTCATTTTACAAGCTCTTGTATCTTTCCTGCTTATTCTGCAGTTATCCCTTTCTCCATGAGGTCACATTTCACTTTCTCCAGCTGCAAAATTATGTTATAGGTGATTACTAGGCTAATGATCCCAGGATGGCCTAAGCATGCTTTCCGATGTGAGAATCAAACCCTGTACTTTGTGCTTGTGAGGTAAATACCTTAACCATTATGCCAGCTCTCAGCTCTCAAACAAATTAATAGGTGGTGGCACAAACAATTAAACCAAGGAGAAGAAACACTATGAGAAGTCACCATCTGCAAAAGCTGGCACTAGACTTCCACAAACTACATTAAGGCTGACTAGAATGTCTTTTAACTGTATAGTATTATGTGACAGACAAGCCAGGGGATGAGCATATTTAGAGATGAGGGGGAACTGTGGGACAGTAGGAAGGGATTTACTCTTGTGGAAATTAATTTTATGCAACACTCTGTATCCAGATAATGTAATTAATAGGAATAACATGGCTGTCTGGAAGTGTTTGAAGCATGTTGAAGATGTATTACACAACTAAAGAACAGCATGTATTATTGTCTGACATTTTCTTATATTTCTTGTTGGATTTTGTTATTTTTACCTCTACGTGTCACTACCACCTGTATCTCTTCTCTGCCTGGAGATATCTGTGGCCCTTCCCTTGCCCTTTCATTGGATGGGTTTTTTTCCTCAGGGAACAGAACTGGGAAGGTGTTGACTGCACCTACCCAGCATCCTATACAAGGCAAGTCATTTTGGCTTATGGTGTATCTGTCATTGGCTGTAGGTATAATCTATTGTCCTGTGGTTACTCTCCTTCTGATGCAACCATTCCTGTATCGCATATAAAATCATTTCATGTCTCACTAGCTTCTCATACTAACACTTGAAACTAACAATAAATGATCTCTTAGCTCACCTCTTATCAAACATGGCTTTTAGTCCTGAATCTCACATACTTATTTCAAAAAAGGAAGAAATGTGAGCCTGCCTTCTCCTGCAAAGATTCTGCTCTTAAAAGCTCCAAGATGACCTCTGGTATTACATCTTTTCTCACTCAGAGAAGTCCTACATCAATCCATCACCACAATTGTTTACCTTATTCTACTCTAACAGGCCTGTCTATACTTTAGACATCCCATCCTTCTGTTTAAACATCACAAATATGTAACTGCAGCTTATCCTCATTATCTATCCTTGTAATATTACTTACTAGTGGGCGGCAAATCACTTTGGGAACTATTACCTCCTTTCTGTCTGATAAAACCCAAATATCCCTTCATGCAAGAACAGCTTTCTTGACCCCTTTTAATGCACAGGGTGTCAAAAATACATGAACTGACGTTCTTGCATTCTTCAGCAATTACCCACCTGCTATCTATGGTATAGCACGGTGCTGGTTAAAAGTGGACTCAGAGCTCCACTCCACCTGTGTAGCATCTGTGACTGTGAGAAGTGAAAGGCATAATAATGCTCAGGATGTCAGGCCGTGTTATTATATAAACAGCACTCTTTCTTTTCATTCTTTGCTTTGACACTTAACCCTAGTAAACAGTGTCCTAAATGGCATTGTCCTGGAAAGTCACACAAAGCTTCTTCTTCAACTTATATCCTCCTACTCCACTTTTAAAATTTGTAGCTGCTGTCTCCCAAGTATGCTTGAAAACAGAGTGTTGTTATTACTGGTGATTTCACCATCTAGGTACTTGGAACAAGTAGGCATGCATCAGCTTCTTTTTGTTATGTCAGTCTAATGCATATAGTTAATGCCCAACAATGCCAAATTTTGCATCAGATAATAATATTATCACTGTATCTGATCTGAAAAGGCTAAGTATTTGTCTAAGGCTTAAGGAGTAAGGCTACTGATCACTAGCAAGCTTTATCCTGTGATTTTAAGTTTGAATTCCTTCCATTGCCATCTGCCTATTTTGTGACTGAGCAAGTCATTTAACTAGACAGCATTCCTGGATTTCACCTGAAAAGAGACTATTGTGCCCTGTGTGCTTACTTGGTTAATAAGTAACAGAAACAAACATCTGTCTTCAATCTTTCATTTAATGACCAAAAAACTATTTATCTTTGCGTGTTTTTGGTCTGTTTGTGTGTGCGAGTGTACAACCAGCAAGGGACGTTTCTTTTTCCTCCTACAACAAATTTGAATGTAAGTCATTTTATTACTTAGATAACTTCCACTTGTTTCACTGTTTAGCTCTTAGATTTATTTGATATTTTACTATAAGTTGTGAAACATTCTAATAAATGAAAATACTTACAGCAGTAGATAGATATACCGAAACATTAGTACAGAAGATATAGTTGGCTGTTAACTTAAATAACGAACCTTATATTTTATTTTTTTGACATCGCTTGGCCCTCTACTCTTTGGCATTGCTATGCCCACTCTTCTTTGGCATCTACATTTTAGACTTCAAAGCCAATATTAAAGGCCTCAAGCTGACCAAGTTTGAAGATGATTACAAACTGGGTGCAGTCATTGAATCCCCCAGGATAAGAACATCCTTCAGGAAGTTCGAACACAGACAAACACTTGCTGACAAAGCCATGGCTTAAAAATCAATACCAAGAAATGCATTATAGTAGCTTTTGGGAAAGCAGCCACCCCGGGTAACTAAGTAACATCAATAAAACTCCCCTAAAAGTTGATTCACTAGTCTGGGATTTGGGAGCTCATGTAGATGGTAACCTAAGCTTTGACCAACACTTGTCCAAGGTAGTAAGAAAATCATTCTGTGTTGTTCAACTTATAAGTAAGGGCTTGGCATCTAGGTCCAGAGAGGTCATCTTAACAAGCTACTCAGCAGTCATCAGACACATCATAGAGTGTACTGCCCCCCTTTGGAATATACTTGACCAGACACATGCAGCAAGTGGAACATCCACAGAGATTCCTTACAAAAAGAATAGAGTAAACACAATGTCCTGTGCTGATCACCTGAAAGTCTGTCTCTTTACTCAGTATCATACAGACTTCTGAGAGGTGATCTTTACCTGGCATACAACGCATTCCTTATCTTGCTTTGATGAACAATTTGTAAATCTGCAAAACAAACAGGATCAAAACTACTAGATTAAAAGACATACATTTTGCTTGAAACATAAGTAGGACATCTTGGAGAGACAAATATGCTTCTCAGAGAATTCCCATTCTCTGGAACAGGCTCCCCATCTATGTGAAGCAGAGTTTCTTCCTAACAATATTTAAGTGCAGCTTGGACCAACAATTGGTAATCGGAAATTCACCCCTGGTCTGGTGCCTACGTCTCTGATGGATAGAGGCAGTCAGTAAGTCACCCCCCCCATATAAATCATATTTGTGTGTCCCATTTGGGTTGCATGGCTAGGCTTATATGGACCCTAGTAGTTGTTAGCCTAGTATACACCTATGAACTTATGAACCTATGAACAGACAGCTTAAATGTTAAAACTGCTTATTATGTATTTTATTAGGAATAATAATTTTCTGGTGCCTTCTTCATTCCAACATTGTTGTCAATGCCAATATCTCCTGAATAAAATTGCACAGAATACTTTGTTACCACTTTTGTTTTTTTATAAATGCCAATTAATATAAGCAGGGATAATCAATGGATTAAGTTTTATTTGTGTCTTCAATAACAGTATATGACTCATAAAACCTAGAGTGAAATTTTATGTGCATAATTTTAAGTAATTTTGATTTTATGACTAGGCAAAAAATAAATGTGAATTTTCTACTTTTGCTTTATTTATTTTAATAAAATTGTAACAGAGTTACTTTTTAATTTTTATTTTTGTTTTGATTTTTTTATATACTCAAATTGGAATCATTAAATTAACTAAGCTTTGGGTGATCTATTGAAACAGAAATTCTTGATTATGTGTACACATTGTAATAACTGCTTTAGAGGTGATAGCAGATGACAAATAAGGAATGTCATAACCTATGCAGTTATATTAATCAGTGACAACAAAGCGTGACAGTGCTCTCATACTTTCTAATGTCAGTTTAAGAAATCTATTATTACTTTGACTCTGTTACTGAAGCAATGACTGGAGGATCTTTTAAATTGCAAAAAGTTAGAAAGATAAAAAACTATGAGGGAAGTGATGCTGATTTAGCAGAAAGGAATCTGTGATGCTGATTTGGCAGAAAGGAATCTATCTCACAGGTTAATGAACCATATAGTCAGGCTGAAATGACAAACAATGAATTGATGGAAAAGAAAATTTACGGGGTCAGAAAAAGTCTCAACACAACCCAGTAGGTATCGCTTACAAAGAAGAAGAAATATATTACCAAAAAAACATGTACTACGTAAAAGACTTGAAAAAATACTCACAAAATGAAAAGTAGTTTGAAACAACAAAGCAGGAAAAGAAAACTGTAAAATTAGATTAAATGTAGAAAGAAGTTACGAGTTAGTTGGTAATTCAGTACTGATTTGTTTGTGTCTTTCGGCTTTTCCTGGTTAGGGGTCGCCACAGCGGAACTGCAGTCCGCTAATGATTGGTAGAAGATTTTTACATGCTGAGTTACCAGCTCTGATGCACAACCTTCAACGAAGGTACGCCCCTTCACACATGTGTCCACACAGAAGACGCTTTAGCTGAGAATCGAACAGACAATGTCTTGCTGTGAGTCGACAACGCTACCGCAGCACCACCACCACAGTACTAGTTGATAATTCAGTACTGATAATCAGTGTAAATGCTATATATATGATACCACTGAGTTAAATGACCATGAGTCTGTAACCCATGAACAGATATATCAACAGTCATCATATGTAAAGGTATAAAACATCTGTTATAAATGGATACTGATAACACAAAGATAGATCAAGTGATACAATAGCAATTTACGCACTCAAGAAACTATAGAAAATGCTGAACTAATTCAGGAAAAATCAACTTAAGTAATCAGTAAGTGGAGGGAAAACTGTTCAATGGGAAAATATCAGCACAGGAAGGAGGTTAAATGAAATACTTCTGGTATATCAATCTGTTGCAATTACTATTCATTCAGTGACGATCAGTTATTATGAAACTGGTTTAATTTTGATGAAGTGACTGACAAAGCAAACAAGTAAGTGGAAAAAACACAAATAACTAAGAAAAGGAGAGCAAAAAAGGTAAATAAAATAACATTCAAATGGAAAATAGTAGTGGTGACTCGTAGGAAATGGAAGAATCGTAGGATCATATCATCTGTTAATGAGATAAGTTCTAGTTTCACACAGCAGCAGATCCAGGAAGTAGACATTTTCATGAAGGATTTATCTGAAAAGCTACATAGTTTACACTGCTAATGTTAGATGATACGAACAACTGACATGTAATAAGCATCTTGCAGCACTGCTCCAAGGTAATCTGGGAATGGCAGAGGAAGGTCGATGTTACAATGCAGACTGGATGGGATCTCTTCCTGCCCCTTTTACGAAAATGCCTCTTTCATTCTTGGCCATGCCAGTTATCTCTCAAAACAAGTTATGTGCCAAGGAAATGGAAGAAAGCAATCACAATTCCAGTACCAAAAGCCAACTTTGGCAATAGCCTTGGAAATTATTGGCCTGTCAGTTTAACAAGCATAATAGCATCAAGAAAAACAAGATAGCACTAAAGATATATGCTGTGTTCAAGCACAAATTCACCATTTATTCCTGACATTGAAAACAGAGATGCAGTCTGAAAAAAGTTCTATGTTGTTCACAGTTCCTTTATGTTTGGACAAATGTGACCTATAGACCTCCTTTCAAGTTCCAGCTTTAGAAGGAAAGATTTTTGGAAGGGGAATTCGAATGAGAGGCCCTAGAATCAAAGTAAGCAAACTACTGGAGAAAAAGGTTTAGGATTCCTGTGTGAGCTTACTACCTAGGACATTTTTGTATCTAGGTCTGGCCTAATTAATGTTCTAACAAATGGGATGTTTGACATTTTCTGTTTTTTCAACTGTTTGTACTTTGTGAGATCAGGGGACATTGTATTTTTCCAGTGGGTGTTTGATTTGGATTAAATGGTGAGGAATGGTGTATACTTTTATGTAACTTGCTTGCCTCAATAATTACTGAATAACTGACTGTACCTTATCCCTACTAGGTGATTAGTGCATGCACCCCATCAGGATAGCCAGTAGCCAAACCCTCTAAATATTGTCCCCCACTTACTCCATATCCACTCACTACTACAACTGCCTTTTCCCCCCTCCATTCCACCCTTCTATATACCTGTGAATACACCCTCTCACATTTCATTCTAATCCTCTCCTCTCAAACTTATTAACGATCTCTCTTCCTACACATCCTTCTCACTTAACTCATACTCTGTCTCCCACCATACAAACAAAATCTGCCTTTGCTCTAATACCCTTATTTCTAAGCCTAATCCTCTTCTGCTTACTCTGTCTTACTAGTCCCCAACAGTTTCACCACTTCCCTCTCTTTCATACAACTGCAATTTACATTAAAAAAGACTTTCCCTTTACAACCCAAGCCTCCCCCACCTCTACAAACATAATGAATCTTTTCTATTTCAAAGGAAGCTCTTCCTTACCCCTAAGTAAACCACTTCCCATACCCACCAAACTCACCTCATTAGGTTCCAATATCTACACCTATGATCCATTAGAAAATAGATACCTATCCATACTCTACTCAAAATTTATCACCCTCCTTCTCCGTTCTGGAGACATACACCCTAACCCTTCATATAACTCCACCTCTAAACCACATTCACATAGCTCTCCCCTGCACCACAAATCTCTTCTCCTTGCCACACTTAATGCCAGGAGCCTTTGTAATAAAATACCTTCCTTTCATGCCAGACCTCTCATAACAAACCTGATATTGTCTCCATCACAGAAACCTGGCTAAAACCACACATAAAATATACCAAAATTATGTCCCCTGACTATAAACTTATAAGAAGTGACAGACCTCAAAAGAAAGGTGGAGGAGTAGCCCTACTCTTCTCCTCCTCCTTAACAGTAACACCCTATACTAAGCCCATACCCTCATTTGACACCGCAGAGCTAGCCCTCACCCTTCTCAAAGTAAATAACATTGTCTCCCTGTACATTCCTCCTGGTAACAATATCCCTATACTGGAAGATATTCTTGCCTGGTTCACTTCCAACATAAATAGGGAGACTATAATCCTAGGCGATGTCAACATAAACTGGTCTTCCATTGACTCATCTACTCCTACTCAAAGCATCAACCTATATCAATTCTTACAGGTAATCAAAACCCCTACTAGACCAAATAAAGATTACACCACAGGTAGCATCCTTGACTGGATACTAGTCTCCCACCCAAACCGAGTTTCTGATAGTGGTACTCTCGCAGACTCCCTTAGTGACCATCCCCCTGCCTACATATGCCATTCCCCTCCACTATCCTCTTTCAACACAGACACATTACCACCCGCAACATGCAAAACTTCAACCCCCTAATTTTCTCTAATACCTTAAAACAGATAGACTGGAACCCTCTAAAGTCCCTCCCTTTACATGCCACAGTCTCACATTTCAATAGAATTTTCACTTATATACTTAACCACTTCACCCCCAGTAGAACCAAAAGACTCAGATCCAAAACAGCCCCCTGGCTAATTAAAGTCACACAACTACTTATGCATCACTGAGATAACATTTGGAAATACTACCAAAAATGCAAAACTCCCAATTCTCTTGTCGAATACAAGCAACTGCAAAATCAAGTAAAAAAACAAATAGCCACTGACCGCAAATCCTACTACCTTAAACATCAAAATAATCATAAAACCAACCCCAGAAAATTTTGGAATAGTATTCCATCAATATTAACCCCAGGCAAAAAAGAGAACCCTTGCCCTGACCCAGACGCACCAGACCTCCACCTAGCTACCCAATTTAACTCCTTTTTCATTGACTCCATAGGCAAACTCACCTCTTCTTTCTCTAACAACATCCCCCCCAACTTAACTGATAACAAAAACTTAACATCCATGAACCCTAAGTCCTCCCTTTTACTCTCAAATCCATTCCTACCCACACTATAAAAACGCTCCTACAAAAGTTAAAACCTTGCTCTAATGCCCCAAATGGCATTCCATCCAAATTTCTCCAACTAACTGCTGATGGGATAGCCCTTCCAATCAGCATCCTAATCAATCACTCCATTCAGGAGTCCTATGTACCATGCCTCTGGAAAAAAGCCTTCATCATCCCCCTCCATAAAGGAGGAACAAACTGTTCAATCTCCAACTTTCTCCCTATTGCTATCCTATCCCCTATCTCTAAGATACTCGAAAAATTTATTCACCTCCAACTATTATCTTACCTATTGGACAACCAACTCCTAACTCCTACCCAACACAGGTTTATACCAGGACATAGCACCACCACTGCCCTTCTTTCCTTCCCCAAAATCATTAACTCTGCTTGTGACTCTGGGAACATAGTTTCTACGCCCCTCCTCAACTTATCTAAAGCTTTCAACACTGTCTCTCATGTGCTTCTACTTTCTAAACTCTCCCATCTTAATCTCTCATCTTCATCTGTCAAATGGTTCTCCAGCTATCTGTCAGCCAGGGAACAAGCTGTAAAATGGAACTACTGCACTTCCTCTTTCCTTCACACCCCAACAGGTGTACCCCAAGGCTCGATTTTGGGTCCTTTACTATTTAGCATTTTCATCAATGATTTCCACCAAAAGATCCCCAATTCTAAACTGGTGCAATACGCAGATGACTCTACTATCATCTGCTCAGCCAAAACTCTTCCTTTACTAATAAACCTTACACAAGAAGCCTTCTCCTCCACTGAGTATGGATGCTCGACAATCACCTAGCCCTAAATGCCTCCAAATCTAAAATAATGATCTTTACCCCTTCTAGACATACTGCTGCTGACAAAGCATCCTGCTCTATACTTAGTCTAAATAAAACAACTATTGAAATAGTTCCCCATACAAAACGTCTGGGCATTCTTATCGATGACCAGCTAAAATTTGATATCCACCTACAAATCAATATTAAAAAGACTCATCAAAAACTTGGTATGCTTTATCGACACAGGCGCTACCTTTCTCTGTCTTCTAGACAACTCCTATCTACCACCTGCCTCCTACCCTCCCTTTTGTATGGAGCTCCGCTACTCTCTAACCTCCAATCATCCCTAAAATCTAAATTTCCTCATGTTATAACAAAATCTCAAAGTTTGCCACAGGATCCAAATCCTCTACTCACCATTGCAACTCCCTACATGCTCTAAATTGGTTAGAACTCCCAAGTTACCTAAATTTCATTCAACTAACTACAGCACACAAGCTAATTTTCAAACCTTCTAACTGTTCATCACTCTCCTCTTCCCTAAAACTTCACCAGTCACATAGAACACTTAGATCCATAGATCCACAAATCAGAACCTCTTAGAACTTTACAAGCCTTTACAAGCACCAGGGCAACTTCTACTATCATTCTCCCTTGCCAGATTATGGAACTCTCTTCCCTCTTACATTAGAACTACCCTAACCTTCCATCCTTTAAAACCCTACTCCACTCTCACCTCTGCTCCCTCTGGGAGTGCTCCTGTACCCTTCCTACCTGATTCCTGATACCTATCCCTGTTCTATTCTACTCTAATCTCTGCCACTGCTTCAGTTCATCTCTCTAAAATTCCTTTGCCTAAATACATGCAGTGTATTAAATGAACATAAATTTATTGTTTTTGCTAATATCTTATAAGTGATTGACTCAGCTCATATATTTCAAGATATGTAAAATCTTGCCTTGCTGTATATTGAATGTTAAACTGTTGTTCTCATATGCTGTACTAATACATTGTATATTGTATATTGTCTTTCTGTCTGGAGCTTTTCTCCTCGGGCCTCCATTGAAAACGGGCTACCTTGGCCCAATGGACTTTCCCGTTAACAAACTGAAATAAATGAATAAATAAATCATAGGAAGCTACTAGGCTAATGGCCCTATGTCTCTTATAAGCCTAATCAAGTTCTACCCTTATTTCCATGATCAGCACCTAATGCCTGTGTCCAAGAGGGACACAGGTGGAACCCCGAGGGTGAATTTATGGTTACCCATCCAATTGTCAGATTGTGTTTGAAGAGGGCAAATGAGATGGTCTTTTTGACATGAAGTGGGAGTCTGTTCCAAAGGTGTGGTAACTTCTGGGAGACAAATCTGTACCTCCAGCAGGTTCTATTAATGTCATAAGATCAAGAAGTTAGTAAAGTTCAAATTGCAAGTCACAATAGTGAAAAAGCTGATAAAACTGATGTTAAAATCAGTATGGATAAAGAAGATGCACAGTAAATACAACACAAGAGTATTTCCATCAAAGGAAAATTGGAAAAAAAATCAAGAGCATCTTAGAGATTGATGATTCCTGTGTTAGTGAATAAACTGAGGTATTTACATGTTTAATAAAGAAGGGGTCACAGTTTCAGATTTTAGAACAAGTTGTGCATTGCTACTGCAACAAATAACCTGAGGAGTGCACTACTTCTGCACATGAAGGCTTCTGTACTTAATATACTGAAAATAAATAAATAAAACACTATATATGTAGCTAAGGGTGCTGCCTTTCCTAGATTCAATGAGTGTAAACTAACTAAAGCCAAAATGTTTAACATCTTGTTAAGAAGGCAGGGATATCTTAAGGAATTTGATATTTTGCAGAAGAACTAATAATGAGAGATATCTTGTTTGCTGACATTCTCTTGCATCTTAGTAAGAAAGGAAGCAAACACCTTACAAAGTTATTAAAGAAGAAAATTAGACATTTTGTTGGGAATTTTAAAACTGGAATTGGCTGAAAGAACAGAAAGAACATAATCAGTTAACATAAAAAGCAATAAAGTTACTCCCACAGCCTAAAGAAGAAAAAGCAGGAACTGAATGTAATAATCAAATAGAATAAAAATGACAAAATAGCCATATCAGAAACCTGGGACAGTAGTAATCTAGTCTTTTCTGGGTTAAGGAACTATGACAACATGTAGAACAGTAGAAGCAAAACAGGCATAATTCTACTCTTTCATGACTCAATAACCTCCTTTCTGGAAATAAAAACACAGAATGTAGAGTGTTTAAGTGTTATAATCGAAGATGCACATCTGTGGGGGTACATGTAGATGGGTGACAGCTAATACACGTCCAAATTTGAATGTAAATGCAAATTCACATTTCTTTAAGCACTTTCATGCCCTACTGAACTATAAACTTACAATCATTAATAATGAGTACAGTTATTCAAACTTAAACTGGAATATAAGTTGCTTTACGACTCATTATGCAGTGTACTTTATAGATATCATCAGTTCACTCCACTTCACCCAGTTGATTCAGACTGCTACTCATAAGAATACGATTCTAGATTTTGTATTAGTAAATGCAGTGGACACTGTCATTAACTTAACAATAAATTAGTTGTGAGGCATGTTAGGTCATTACTCTATCACCTTTGCCTTCTTAGTTATCAAACAAATGATAACAAAATAATACTATATGACATGAAAACACTGGATAAAATGAACTTATTAAAAAATTATAGAATATGAATGGGATAGGAACCTAAGTATGGACAGATATTATTGTGGATGGGAAGTTTACATAAAACAAATGCAATGAGTACCTAAATAAGCCTAAAACAATTAAAAATAAGGAAGACATGAAACATAAACATTAGTGTAATAATAAACAGAAAAGATTATTTAATAAAAAGAAAAGAATACATCAGACATATAGGGCATTTAGAACTACTTATTAGAAACATGACAAAATGTAGTTACAAAGGAGTTATAGAAAGAAATTCATGTTATAGTGAAGAACAATGAAAATGCTCTGGTGAACAGAAAAATAAGAGCAAACAGTTTTACAGGTATGTTAGTGCATTAAGAAAAATTCATATAATAGATTACTTTTGTTTGAAGGTACAAAAATCAACACAATTTATGATATGATTGAATTCTTTAATAATCAGTTTGTAAATCTTGGGAGTACAAATATTGACACCCATAACTCCACTCCTATTGTCCTACAAAAATATAATGTAATTGAAGCAGTTGACAGACTAAAAAAACTTTTTTATGGGACTGGATGATAACATTGAACAGTTAATGTAATAACTATTATCCCACAGGGCATAGTGAGTCCATTGTCTTCTCTATAGTAATGAGATCCTGAGAGAATATACCATACCTGAAGACAGGTTAAAGTCACATGTCTCCATTTATAAGGGTGAAAACGAACAACATAGTTAGGTATAGTCCAATTAGTCTGACCTCAATTATACACAAGTGTTTCAAGCTAGCTTCTTAGACATCTGGAGAAGGGGGGAAAAATATGGCCCAGATTTTGATAGTAAACAACAAGAACTTATTAATGGCTATTCATCCTTAAAATGCCAAACCAGGTAGTATGATAGAACATCAAAATTAAGGGATCACAGTAAACAATGACTTATGGTTTATTTGTACATTTGTAAAGTGTTTGACGCACTGTACCATGACCAAATAATACTAGAACAAGTGGATTTAGATGTGAATCCCTGTATTGTTAAATAGATAGGTACCTGGCTGACATCTAGAAGGTAGATCGTAACAATAGATAGCATTAACTCTTCATGAAAAAGTACTAGTGCAGGACTTCCATAGGGGGTCCATATTGGGTCCCATACTTTTTAATATGGTATTCTCTGATTACCACATTCCAATTAAATATTGACTTTGCAGATATTCTGACAACTGTAAAGCAGGTGTAAAAATCAATAAACCCATGGATATAGTTGATTTGTATGCTTACTCGCAATCAATTAAAATAAAGTCTAAGAGACAGTAAAATCTAGGGATGAGTTTGTTCTAATCACAAATATGTGTAAGGCCTATAGTGGAATATAATCTAGGGTTCTGTGACCTGACCCTGGCTGACACTGGATTATTAGAATCTATTCAAAGAAGATTCACAAAAATAATAATGTTTGTTAAAAACCTGGATTACAGACAAAAACTAAAACGAGTGAATACATATAGCATTCTATATAGATTGTCAAGGGGCAAACTATGTCTTGCCTGTAATGCACTGAGTCACATCTCTTTGATACAAGATCTTGGGGTACAGGAGGGCAACTACCCAATTATGAGGTGTAGTAGTCTCTTATAGAAGAACATTATAAATAAAACTGTTAAGAGAAATCACTACATCTTCCAATCAATTCCTTGGCTGTGGTATAAATTAGTATGAGAAAAGCTACCTCACTGAGCACCCTCCTGTCAGTTAAGAAGTTTATAACCAACAAAACTGTAAAGCTGTTATTTCAAATTCAGATAAACAAAGCAGCTGATAGGAAACCCAAGGAAACTTTTAATAAAACTGTTTAAACCCATAAAAATAGCTAAGTATCTAGTAAGTGCTTTCACCTCTTGCTTGAGACGTCTTCAGAATGAACACAAACAACTCTACAAACTCTTTATATAACACATAATCTCATAACTCAGTTAAGTGCTTTCTCAGTGCTTTAACCCTTTGTATTTCAAGCAGGTTATAAAATCCCCTCTGTTGTTTAACCCAAGTGGATAACAGCATTCAGCCTCACTTGCCATTGATATTCTTTCCACCACAATTCATCTTTAGCACCAAACTTACTCTCATATCTAGCAACATGGTCCGACACAATACATTTAAAGTCCACTTTGCATTTCTTTAAATTGTGGTGTTTACTTAAAGCACTTTTGTCATTTTCAGCTTGGATAGTATATTTATGTTCATATATTTTCTTGTACAGCTCTCTTGTTGTTTGTCCTATATAAAATGACATGCATGGCATACACACAGCTAGATAAACAACAAACTTAGAATTGCAAGTATACTTATCTCTAATTCTGACAATAATATTATTGATAGTTATTTCTTCAACATCAGTATACAAATAATTGCAAAAGTTGCAATTCTGGCATTTAAACATACCTCTTCTCATGTTCTTTATTTCAGGTACAGACAGATTTCTCTGGAAATAACTTTTAAAACTTTTCCTTCTTTTCTGTATAAACATGGACATTTCACCTATGGATTTAGCTAGTTCAGAATTGCTGTTTATAATTTTCCAATTCCTTTTTATTATCTTCTTGATTTCTCATGCATCAAAACTGTTGACTATTTGCACTGACAAGTTATAATTCACTTTTTTTCATTACTACCTTGTTTTCTGTAGTTGTATACTTCTGAAAATGTCTCTTCCACCATTTCCATTTGATATTCCTCTATAAATCTGTTGCATAGACTAGCACCTTCTTGTAAAAAATCTTCTTTTTTGTAAACCTGTTGGCTCTCATTAACTCCTCTTTTATTATGTTGGATTTAGTTTTCTTGGGTACATGACTGAACAATCTGAATAAGCATTATTCTACATTTCGTTCTTATAGATTTTAGTGATAAGAACCCCCCCCATTTTCTTTGAGCACCATCACATTAAGAAAATTAATACTAGTGTCACTGTATTCTATAGTGACCTGACACTACTGATGTACCTATGGAAGTCATTTAGTGCTTCAACACTTCCCCCTTCAAACCAAATACACATCATCAATAAAGTGTTTATATGTAAGAATGTTCTGGATGTATATACTATCAAAGATGTTTGCTTTCTCCCAGCTACATGCATAAAAATATTTGCATAACTTGGTGCATTGGCTGCACCACAGCCACCCATTAGTCTGATGATTACATTTTATTATTGAATTCAAAAGTTGTAACTTAAAATAATATCAGTTGCTTCCATAATTAGCTGTACTGAATGGGTTTGAAGTCCCCCTATCAGTGGCAAAGATGATTCTCTTTTTGCATATGCTTGTATCGGATCTGATTGAAGCAAGAGCCTGAACTGAGCATACAGCATTGCCTGCCAGTGTCGGCCCTGTCTTGACTGAACAGATAGCTGTACTGAATAGGTTTGGAGTCCCCCTATCAGTGGCAAAGATGATTCTCTTTTTGCATATGCTTGTAAGTACATGATTTAACAGTTTTTATAATTGTTAATGTGATAGGTCATAGGTTAGGTTTTGCATAAGTACATGATTTAACAGTTTTTATAATTGTTAATGTGATAGGTCATAGGTTAGGTTTTGCATATTAATGTGATAGGTTTTTTTTGCATATTGACTAGTCAATTGCTTTTTTGTTACAAACCTTAATTGTTAAAAGCTAACAATAAAATTGCTGAAGTTTGAGCCTTGGTCTCTTGTGTCATCTCTAATACTGTATTAACCACAGAATTTAGTAACCTGACCAGAACAGCCTCCAAATCTAAAATAATGATCTTTACCCCTTCTAGACATACTGCTGCTGACAAAGCATCCTGCTCTATACTTAGTCTAAATAAAACAACTATTGAAATAGTTCCCCATACAAAACGTCTGGGCATTCTTATCGATGACCAGCTAAAATTTGATATCCACCTACAAATCAATATTAAAAAGACTCATCAAAAACTTGGTATGCTTTATCGACACAGGCGCTACCTTTCTCTGTCTTCTAGACAACTCCTATCTACCACCTGCCTCCTACCCTCCCTTTTGTATGGAGCTCCGCTACTCTCTAACCTCCAATCATCCCTAAAATCTAAATTTTCTCATGTTATAACAAAATCTCAAAGTTTGCCACAGGATCCAAATCCTCTACTCACCATTGCAACTCCCTACATGCTCTAAATTGGTTAGAACTCCCAAGTTACCTAAATTTCATTCAACTAACTACAGCACACAAGCTAATTTTCAAACCTTCTAACTGTTCATCACTCTCCTCTTCCCTAAAACTTCACCAGTCACATAGAACACTTAGATCCATAGATCCACAAATCAGAACCTCTTAGAACTTTACAAGCCTTTACAAGCACCAGGGCAACTTCTACTATCATTCTCCCTTGCCAGATTATGGAACTCTCTTCCCTCTTACATTAGAACTACCCCTAACCTTCCATCCTTTAAAACCCTACTCCACTCTCACCTCTGCTCCCTCTGGGAGTGCTCCTGTACCCTTCCTACCTGATTCCTGATACCTATCCCTGTTCTATTCTACTCTAATCTCTGCCACTGCTTCAGTTCATCTCTCTAAAATTCCTTTGCCTAAATACATGCAGTGTATTAAATGAACATAAATTTATTGTTTTTGCTAATATCTTATAAGTGATTGACTCAGCTCATATATTTCAAGATATGTAAAATCTTGCCTTGCTGTATATTGAATGTTAAACTGTTGTTCTCATATGCTGTACTAATACATTGTATATTGTATATTGTCTTTCTGTCTGGAGCTTTTCTCCTCGGGCCTCCATTGAAAACGGGCTACCTTGGCCCAATGGACTTTCCCGGTTAACAAACTGAAATAAATGAATAAATAAATCATAGGAAGCTACTAGGCTAATGGCCCTATGTCTCTTATAAGCCTAATCAAGTTCTACCCTTATTTCCATGATCAGCACCTAATGCCTGTGTCCAAGAGGGACACAGGTGGAACCCCGAGGGTGAATTTATGATTACCCATCCAATTGTCCAGATTGTGTTTGAAGAGGGCAAATGAGATGGTCTTTTTGACATGAAGTGGGAGTCTGTTCCAAAGGTGTGGTAACTTCTGGGAGACAAATCTGTACCTCCAGCAGGTTCTATTAATGTCATAAGATCAAGAAGTTAGTAAAGTTCAAATTGCAAGTCACAATAGTGAAAAAGCTGATAAAACTGATGTTAAAATCAGTATGGATAAAGAAGATGCACAGTAAATACAACACAAGAGTATTTCCATCAAAGGAAAATTGGAAAAAAAATCAAGAGCATCTTAGAGATTGATGATTCCTGTGTTAGTGAATAAACTGAGGTATTTACATGTTTAATAAAGAAGGGGTCACAGTTTCAGATTTTAGAACAAGTTGTGCATTGCTACTGCAACAAATAACCTGAGGAGTGCACTACTTCTGCACATGAAGGCTTCTGTACTTAATATACTGAAAATAAATAAATAAAACACTATATATGTAGCTAAGGGTGCTGCCTTTCCCTAGATTCAATGAGTGTAAACTAACTAAAGCCAAAATGTTTAACATCTTGTTAAGAAGGCAGGGATATCTTAAGGAATTTGATATTTTGCAGAAGAACTAATAATGAGAGATATCTTGTTTGCTGACATTCTCTTGCATCTTAGTAAGAAAGGAAGCAAACACCTTACAAAGTTATTAAAGAAGAAAATTAGACATTTTGTTGGGAATTTTAAAACTGGAATTGGCTGAAAGAACAGAAAGAACATAATCAGTTAACATAAAAAGCAATAAAGTTACTCCCACAGCCTAAAGAAGAAAAAGCAGGAACTGAATGTAATAATCAAATAGAATAAAAATGACAAAATAGCCATATCAGAAACCTGGGACAGTAGTAATCTAGTCTTTTCTGGGTTAAGGAACTATGACAACATGTAGAACAGTAGAAGCAAAACAGGCATAATTCTACTCTTTCATGACTCAATAACCTCCTTTCTGGAAATAAAAACACAGAATGTAGAGTGTTTAAGTGTTATAATCGAAGATGCACATCTGTGGGGTACATGTAGATGGGTGACAGCTAATACACGTCCAAATTTGAATGTAAATGCAAATTCACATTTCTTTAAGCACTTTCATGCCCTACTGAACTATAAACTTACAATCATTAATAATGAGTACAGTTATTCAAACTTAAACTGGAATATAAGTTGCTTTACGACTCATTATGCAGTGTACTTTATAGATATCATCAGTTCACTCCACTTCACCCAGTTGATTCAGACTGCTACTCATAAGAATACGATTCTAGATTTTGTATTAGTAAATGCAGTGGACACTGTCATTAACTTAACAATAAATTAGTTGTGAGGCATGTTAGGTCATTACTCTATCACCTTTGCCTTCTTAGTTATCAAACAAATGATAACAAAATAATACTATATGACATGAAAACACTGGATAAAATGAACTTATTAAAAAATTATAGAATATGAATGGGATAGGAACCTAAGTATGGACAGATATTATTGTGGATGGGAAGTTTACATAAAACAAATGCAATGAGTACCTAAATAAGCCTAAAACAATTAAAAATAAGGAAGACATGAAACATAAACATTAGTGTAATAATAAACAGAAAAGATTATTTAATAAAAAGAAAAGAATACATCAGACATATAGGGCATTTAGAACTACTTATTAGAAACATGACAAAATGTAGTTACAAAGGAGTTATAGAAAGAAATTCATGTTATAGTGAAGAACAATGAAAATGCTCTGGTGAACAGAAAAAATAAGAGCAAACAGTTTTACAGGTATGTTAGTGCATTAAGAAAAATTCATATAATAGATTACTTTTGTTTGAAGGTACAAAAATCAACACAATTTATGATATGATTGAATTCTTTAATAATCAGTTTGTAAATCTTGGGAGTACAAATATTGACACCCATAACTCCACTCCTATTGTCCTACAAAAATATAATGTAATTGAAGCAGTTGACAGACTAAAAAAACTTTTTTATGGGACTGGATGATAACATTGAACAGTTAATGTAATAACTATTATCCCACAGGGCATAGTGAGTCCATTGTCTTCTCTATAGTAATGAGATCCTGAGAGAATATACCATACCTGAAGACAGGTTAAAGTCACATGTCTCCATTTATAAGGGTGAAAACGAACAACATAGTTAGGTATAGTCCAATTAGTCTGACCTCAATTATACACAAGTGTTTCAAGCGCTAGCTTCTTAGACATCTGGAGAAGGGGGGAAAAATATGGCCCAGATTTTGATAGTAAACAACAAGAACTTATTAATGGCTATTCATCCTTAAAATGCCAAACCAGGTAGTATGATAGAACATCAAAATTAAGGGATCACAGTAAACAATGACTTATGGTTTATTTGTACATTTGTAAAGTGTTTGACGCACTGTACCATGACCAAATAATACTAGAACAAGTGGATTTAGATGTGAATCCCTGTATTGTTAAATAGATAGGTACCTGGCTGACATCTAGAAGGTAGATCGTAACAATAGATAGCATTAACTCTTCATGAAAAAGTACTAGTGCAGGACTTCCATAGGGGGTCCATATTGGGTCCCATACTTTTTAATATGGTATTCTCTGATTACCACATTCCAATTAAATATTGACTTTGCAGATATTCTGACAACTGTAAAGCAGGTGTAAAAATCAATAAACCCATGGATATAGTTGATTTGTATGCTTACTCGCAATCAATTAAAATAAAGTCTAAGAGACAGTAAAATCTAGGGATGAGTTTGTTCTAATCACAAATATGTGTAAGGCCTATAGTGGAATATAATCTAGGGTTCTGTGACCTGACCCTGGCTGACACTGGATTATTAGAATCTATTCAAAGAAGATTCACAAAAATAATAATGTTTGTTAAAAACCTGGATTACAGACAAAAACTAAAACGAGTGAATACATATAGCATTCTATATAGATTGTCAAGGGGCAAACTATGTCTTGCCTGTAATGCACTGAGTCACATCTCTTTGATACAAGATCTTGGGGTACAGGAGGGCAACTACCCAATTATGAGGTGTAGTAGTCTCTTATAGAAGAACATTATAAATAAAACTGTTAAGAGAAATCACTACATCTTCCAATCAATTCCTTGGCTGTGGTATAAATTAGTATGAGAAAAGCTACCTCACTGAGCACCCTCCTGTCAGTTAAGAAGTTTATAACCAACAAAACTGTAAAGCTGTTATTTCAAATTCAGATAAACAAAGCAGCTGATAGGAAACCCAAGGAAACTTTTAATAAAACTGTTTAAACCCATAAAAATAGCTAAGTATCTAGTAAGTACTTTCACCTCTTGCTTGAGACGTCTTCAGAATGAACACAAACAACACTACAAACTCTTTATATAACACATAATCTCATAACTCAGTTAAGTGCTTTCTCAGTGCTTTAACCCTTTGTATTTCAAGCAGGTTATAAAATCCCCTCTGTTGTTTAACCCAAGTGGATAACAGCATTCAGCCTCACTTGCCATTGATATTCTTTCCACCCCAATTCATCTTTAGCACCAAACTTACTCTCATATCTAGCAACATGGTCCGACACAATACATTTAAAGTCCACTTTGCATTTCTTTAAATTGTGGTGTTTACTTAAAGCACTTTTGTCATTTTCAGCTTGGATAGTATATTTATGTTCATATATTTTCTTGTACAGCTCTCTTGTTGTTTGTCCTATATAAAATGACATGCATGGCATACACACAGCTAGATAAACAACAAACTTAGAATTGCAAGTATACTTATCTCTAATTCTGACAATAATATTATTGATAGTTATTTCTTCAACATCAGTATACAAATAATTGCAAAAGTTGCAATTCTGGCATTTAAACATACCTCTTCTCATGTTCTTTATTTCAGGTACAGACAGATTTCTCTGGAAATAACTTTTAAAACTTTTCCTTCTTTTCTGTATAAACATGGACATTTCACCTATGGATTTAGCTAGTTCAGAATTGCTGTTTATAATTTTCCAATTCCTTTTTATTATCTTCTTGATTTCTCATGCATCAAAACTGTTGACTATTTGCACTGACAAGTTATAATTCACTTTTTTTCATTACTACCTTGTTTTCTGTAGTTGTATACTTCTGAAAATGTCTCTTCCACCATTTCCATTTGATATTCCTCTATAAATCTGTTGCATAGACTAG
>NC_056725.1:816226613-816264113 GCF_019279795.1 Protopterus annectens
AGAATTAATTATTAGTTTGTTTGGGCCATCCACAAGCCTCAGGATTGCACCCCCCAACCTTCGGTTCTGAAGCAGAATTTCAGCAAAAGCTCAAATCAGCTCTGAGAAATCTCAACTTTTAAACACAAGCCTTCCAGTAGAATTAATTATTAGTTTGCTCGGGCCATCCACAGGCCTTGGGATTGCACCCCCCCCACACACACACACACACACACACACACACACACTTTTAGTTCTGAAGCAGATTTTCAGCAAAAGCTCAAATCAGCCTTGGGAAATCTCAACTTTTAAACAGAAGCCTTCCAGTAGAATTAATTATTAGTTTGCTTGGGCCATCCACAAGCCTCAGGATTGCCCCCCCCCCCCCCACCTTCGGTTCTGAAGCAGATTTTCAGCAAAAGCTCAGATCAGCCCTGGGAAATCTCAACTTTTAAACACAAGCCTTCCAGTAGAATTCATTATTAGGTGAATGTCATTGAACTGTTTTTAACAATTTTCTCTTACTTTGTGACCATCATTATGAGGTGAGCACAGCTGCATTGAGCTCCATTCAACTTCTAACTTGGACAGCTTTAATGAAGTTGGCCACTAGGTAAGAACATACTTTACTAATTGTACAAGTTCCTTATTCCCTCTGTATACAAACAGGTGAGGTCCAGAGTCTAGGGTTAAAACTATTCCAAAACAAACCTTTAGTTCAGTCCCAATTCCCTTAGCTCTGCTCATCCTTAAAGAGCTTGCTAGCAACATTTGGTTTCTGTAAGCTGAAAAGCTCTAACATAGTGTATTGTTTTACATTTCCTAGCTCCTGATTGTTTTTTTCTTTTCTATTTGGAATCCCTCCTGCTGGGGTTGCTCTGCCCGCTCCATTCACCCCCTTAAGGCTCACTCCGCTCCCCTATCTTGCCTCCATATTCCACCTGCCCCCAGTGCTTCTACTCTTGAGCACTAGGCGGACACTCCCTCACTCTAGCCATCCAATTAGACGTACTTCCTGTTATCCTGTTTCCTCCCCCTAGACCTATAACATGCTCGTGCTTCACCTATCACTTCTTACTACACTCATATTATACCTCACCTCACTACTTATCACAACACATTCCAGACACCCACTTTTCATCACACCACAAACCCACCTTAACATATTACTCCATGTACATATCTCACCATCAGTCCTACACTTGTCAATATTACTAGCCTCCAATATTTTCTATTTAAATTAATACCTACTAAAATAGTCACTATAATCCTCAGTTATTCAACAATGAACTTATCAAACGATTGAAACTACTTACCAACATTGCCGCTAGGCTACTGCTTAGTGGTGACATCCACCCAAATCCTGGACCACTCTCAGATAACACCAACTCACCTAATCACTCTAGTCTCATCACCCCCACACTTCCAATCCTAAACAGAAACAAAATCAGACCTATTGCTAATGAACATTAATATTAGAAGTATAGCCAACAAATTAGACATCCTCCATGCCACTCTAGCTACATACTCCCCAGACATGGTAGTAATCACTGAAACATGGCTAAAACCAAGTACAAAAGATAATTAAATAATACCCCCAGGTTACTCCATACTACGGGTGGATAGACTCAACAAAAGAGGAGGTGGAGTTGCTGTCCTCTTTAATGACCATCTCACTTTAACTTTCCTTAAATGCAAAACCCCACAACTGGACAGTGCAGAAATCATCTATATCACACTAACCATAAATTTAAGAAAAACACAATATAATTGCTGCTATATGCCACCTGGAAATAATGTCCCAGTTATAGAATGTCTGTTGCACTGGGCAAGTAGTACCCTTAGTCAGGAGACATTCATACTGGGTGATTTTAATTTAGACTGGTTTACATGTGATACAGATCACCCCATCCATCACATAAATTTGCATGGTTTTACACAAACTATTCAAGAACCTACCCGAATAGATGAAACTAGTAAAACACAATCCACCTTGGATCAGATATTACTAAATAACTCCTCTCACTTATTCCAGTCAGGTTGCCTTCCTGATGGTCTGAGTGACTACCTGTCCACATTTCTTATATGATAACACATATTCCCACCAAAACCTACTATGTTTAAACAACTCAGAAAAGAAAACATAACTTTAATTTTGACGACCTCCTAGCTGTCCTACAAAGGTGCAATTAGACTCCACTCAAGCACCTTGACCTAGATGATGCAGTGAACCACTGTAATAAATCTTTCTTAGATAGATTAAATGCACATGCCCCTGTTAGAACCATCAGAGTAAAAATCAAACTATGCCCCTGGCTAAACAGAGACACTAGGGCCCTTCTGAAAACTAGAGATAAAGCCTGGAAACTATGGCATATGATTAACACAGCCATTTCTAAACAAAAGTAGCAAGAACTTAGAAATAAGGCAAAAAATCTAATAAAACAGGATAAAATAAATTTCTATCATAATATTCAAAACACATATCAAAAAAGCCCTCAAAAATTCTGGCCAGCTATAAACTCAATCCTTCACCCAGGAAAATTTACTACACCAACGCCAAACATCCACAACAATTCAGACAGCATAGCTACCATTTTTAACAACAATTTTACTGAATCTATAACTGCCCTTTCCAAACAGCAAACTCCTACTCCTGATACCAAGCCAGCCAAGTCTACAACTAGCAATGCCTCATTCTCTTTCTCCCCAGTTCCTACAGCCACTATAAAAAAACTACTACAGAAAAGAAAATCTACTACACTTGCCATAGATAACTTACTCAGTGAATACCTCAAAATTTCAGCTGAATCTATAGCCTTCGCAGTATCAATCCTTATAAATAGATCCATTCTCGAAAACAAGGTCCCTCAACTGTGGAAAGTTTTCCATGTAATCCCACTTCATAAAGGGGGACCTTCCACAGAACTGACAAATTGCTATTCTTTCACCTCTTTCTAAGCTACTCGAAAGGTGTATTCATCTCCAGGTCATGAAATTCTTACTAACAAATAACCTTCTCGCAAATACTCAGCATGGGTTTCGCCCATCACATAGTACCACTACAGCTCTCTTATCCTTCATTAATACTGTAAACCATCACAGGAATAACAAAAACTTTGTATCTGCCATCTTTTGAAACCTATCAAAAGCTTTTGATGTGGTCTCCCATTCCAAACTAATAGATGTACTAACTGAACTATCCTTCTCACCCTCCGCCAGAGCATGGTTTCACAACTATTTATCTGACTGCCAACAATCTGTTCTATGGCAGGCTGACCTATCTCCATGCCTTCCTTTATCCATTGGGGTCCCCCAAGGATCCATCTTAGGCCCTCTCCTTTTCTCCCTCTTTACTAATAATGTACACACAGCTACTCCCCGTGGTTCTATAATACAGTATGCAGATGATTCTACACATATCTGTGCTGCCACTTCTCTATCAACTCTTAATTCTCAAACACAGGAAGCTTTCACTTCTGTTAAAACATGATTAGCCAATGCCCATCTAATCTTGAACCCAAACAAAACTAAATTATTACTCTTCCAACCTAACAAGACATCTATCTCATGCCCAACATTTAACATAATAGCCAAAGACAATACTGTGATCTCCCAGACAACCCATACAAAGCATCTTAGAGTGGAAATAAACAATACCCTAAATTTTGACTTGCATGTCTCCTCAACTATAAAAAAATTCCATAAGAAACTTGGAAGTCTATATAGGCACAAAAGGTTCCTGACCACAATGGCCAAAATTACATTAGCACAAATCAATTTGCTCTCCACTCTGCTATATGCCTCTCCAATTTTAACAAATCTAAGGAAAACTGACTTATCTAAGCTAGAAGCATGTTATAAATAAATTGCTAAGTTTGCATCTGACTGCCAGTATAGAACACATCATTGTACAACTTTAAGGATACTAAACTGGCTTGAGCTTCCCAACATTATTATTTACAACCAACTCTCTCTAACTCACAAAATTGTAACACAACCAACTAGAACCCCTGCACTACAAAATCTTATCCTTCCTTACAGTTCCAGCAGACCACTTTGCTCCTCTAACAACAATTTACTCACCATCTCCAATGCCAACAACACTGCAGGAGAATCTTTATTTTCCAACTATATATCTCGTATATGGAACTCCCTTCCTAACTCCATTCTCTCAATCTCATCTACTCACCACTTTAAGCCATCACTTAAAGCTTATCTAAAAAATAAGTGGCTATATTCCTGTACTTAACCCTCTGAGTGCTCTGATACATCACAGTATACCCAAAACATATCCAATTTCTCCCCCGGTGTTTAATCCTTTGTTCCTACCAACCTGTCTTAACCTTATATCTTGACATAAGTCATGCCTACAAATAGTACTAGCTATGTTCAAAGCCCAGGTTTTGTTGTCAAGATGTAACAAAACTATATATTCTACATTTTGTTTACTTTATACTTTATTGATTATTGTAATGTGTGCATGAAAATTTACTGTTACTTATGGAGCTTTTCTCCCCGGGCCTCTGCTGAAAAAGGACCTGTGTCCAGTCAGACTTTCCCAGTAAACAAATGTTAAATAACATAATAAATAAATATTACAGTAACGAGAATTTCTTCCTCTTGCTTGCTGTAAGAATTAGGAAGTATTAAAACTTTTTTAGTTCAAAGGTCACTAGTGAAGGCACTTGGTCTCTGATCTCTGGTGAGAAGCAATTATAACCCCCTACTCCTAATGTTAATGATTATAGACCTATCATTTTAACCTGCATCTTATGTAAATGTTTTAAAATGACTATACTAGATATAATGCCAATGAATATCGTTGCTCATTTGGAAATTAGCCAACATAATTTTTGCCATGCAAAAGAAAATGTAACTAATCTTTTGAAATTTTACAGACGCATCATTGAGGAATGTGACAGTGGCATTCCTCCTGATGTTTTGTGTTTGGCTCTGTCTAAGGCCTTTGTCACCATACCTCCCAAAACTATTCTTAAGACATCAGAAAATTTTGGAATTGAACTTATTTACATGTGGAATAAAAACTAGCTTGTACCAAGGAAGTGTAGAATAATTCTAAAGATATTTATCCTACCACTGGAATAATAAAAAAGAAGTGCTCCACGGTTTATAATTGGCCCTTCTGAATTTAATGTTTATAGGTCAACTTCCACATTATTGCCACATGCATAGATATCAAAATTTGCAGATGATGCCAAGGTGGGGTCAATGATTACAGTTGATCAGGAGGAGATAAAATTATAGCATTATCTTGACTGCTTACAAGAATGGGCTCTGTCTAACAGAATAAATTTCAACACTACACTATGCATGTTTCTGGACTTTGGTATGAATGACAATCAATATCTTTGTTCCATTAATAATAAAATTTGACCAGTATCTGACTATGGCGAATAGATCCTTGACACGAATATAGTGCAAATATTGTAATAAGAAAGAGTTACTTCATTTTATGGATACTCTAGAATAATCTCTGTTAGTCACCCTAAGATTCTGTTATTCTTTTATAAAATAATGTCAGGTTCTGTTACAGAATATGGGACACCATTTTTTATTTATGAGCTTCAAAAAAAAAAAAAGCTGGTACAGGTCTAGATGTTTTCTACTGAATTTTTTTTATTACTATTTTGGTGTGGCATATGCTGACATTAAATAAATAGAAATTGTACACAGTTATGTATAGGCTATTTTGTGGAAACATGATTATAGTTTTAAAATGTTTAAAAAGCAACTCACTAGCCAACACAGTAAATACCACCTTCTTAACCAACCCATATTGTGCTTGAAGTAATGCCTCTTTGGTAGAAAATATTGTAACATCAGAACTGCTAGATTATGGAATTTGCTTCCTTTGAGGATGAAACAGGCTATCATGATTAACACCTTTAAAAGTTTCTCGATAAATAGATGGTGACCGAGTTTATTATACTCCATGCACCAGGATGTAGACACCACGACAATAGGTATCTGCTAGTACAAACACACTGAAGTATTGATACATTTATAAGGTACATTATTTAAACTTTTTGTGCTATGTTTCCTTTTCTTCCATAGCCTTTGCATCCTTGCTCAGTCACAGTGATATTAAACTTCCAGCTTTCTTCCTTACACATCTATATTATAACTTCTGGTAACTCTTTTCCTTTCCTTATAAAACTCTCCTAATCTACTAATGCTAATATTCCTAACATTGTTGCTCTTCTGTCTGTTTCCAACCCATCTTCTTCAACTTTCTTTGTTTTCCCATATCATTTTTGCCCCCATACCTGCCAAGCATCATTCAGTCCCCAGTCAGTCTCAGCCCATTAATTCCTTCACGTTAGGAATTGTACCCCAATACCGTTTGGGCTGCAAGCCATCTGAGGAAGTAGCCATACTAGTGGTGGCGGCCCTGAGAGTTGCTTGTACCCTTTCTAACATCCTGAGAACTGAAGGTGTTTTATTTTTTTTAAACACCTTTACTGAATTATCACTTGTGACATAGGCAGACATTTATTTATATAAAAAATAATCAAACCATACAAACAAGTTTCCATTTATGAACATTATGCATCACATATATTGTTCAACACAATATAATAACACCAACGTTACATAAATTCTTCAATTCCTGCCATGTCTTGAACCTCATTCCTCCTCCAAAACATTTTTTGGCATGTATTGTTCCCACAATTTCCATTTTTTTCTATATAATTTACTCCTACCCTTTTCTAAAGATGCCACTTACTGTTCCCTGTTATAGAACTCACTTTTTCAAGTATGGTTGGTTTAGACTTTGATTTCCATTTTCTAATGATTATTATTTTTTGACAGCCATCAGAAATAAACTTATAAAGGCCATACTATGTCTAGGCAATTCAGATCCTGTATCCCAGCTCAAAAAAATAAATAATTTCCTTTGTTACACTCATTTGTTTGTCCAGTATTCCTGAAAGAGTACTCTGTAGGAAATTTTTAAAGTTTGCCAACTCCTTATACTCCCAGAATATATATTCCTAGTTACCTCTGTCTTCCCCATTACATTTCGAACATTTGCCATCTACCTGAGGAAAAATCCTTTTGAGTTTGCTTGAGGTATAACAGTACCAATGCAAACACGTTCAGGCATAAATCCTGATTCTTCTAAATTTTGTTGCATATTTGGGAATCAAACATATGTCCTACCATCATTTCCTTGTGAATTGCTTATCCAGTCTCTTCCCAATCTTATCTAACCTTCTGTGATTCAGTCCTATAGTTATCTTGCAATATTTTGTATGCCCTACTAATTATACCTTTTTAACAGCAGTTTCAGTTCTAGATTCAATTAAAAACTCAACTAATGCAGGTCTTTCGTTTAGGATTCCCCTATCCCTTTCTCTTTGTTTATTCTCTGATTTCAATCCCTGATAGGGAAGACAGTCTCTAGCCTGCAGTGCAAATGTCTTCTTGGCCACTTCTCATTCTATTACCTTTCCCTTTTTCATTATTTCTTCCCAATACCTTAGTTCCTTTGTCACCTTCCTCCTGTAAATTCTAGCTCCCCCTTGCCTGTTGTCTGTATCCCTTAATTGCAGTCATCCCTATTGGCAAAATCTCCTTTCTCCATTCCTGTGTTGGCTTAGTTCTTAGAACAGTTTCTGCTACTTTATGACTATAGTATTATGTAGGTCTGTTGTTATTCTCCTTAAGGATCTGCATCCAAAATTGCACTTTTTCCTTATTTCTTGAATTACTTCCTGCTTCATCATCATTCCTTTCTGCTTTGAATTGTAGCTTTCTGCTTATGTTATTTATATGAGCCTTAAATGTGTAGCTCTAAAATATCCCTTTAAATCACAAAATTCTACAATTCTTTGCTCTTTTGCAAGGATCAGCTTATGCCACTTGATCCTTGCCTTTCCTCTTCCTCCCCCAGATAAAGTTATTCAGCTCTTTATTAATTGTTAGCCACAACTTCTTTTCCGGTTGATAAAAATATGCCTGACCTGTTTATAGAACTAAAGGGAGTAAAATATTTTACTCTTTGTATCTTGCTAACTATATCCATAGGCAAGAGCTTCCAGTTTCTCAGTTTTTGTATTATGTTTTGCTTAGTCTCTTCCCACATATCCTTAGCTGCCATAACAGAATCCTTTTTACTCCATACTCCTAAATACTTCATTTTATCATGTCCCCATAAATATGGGTATTGCTGAACCAATTCATGTGTGGCCACATAGTTTACAGGTATAGAGTTTGTTTTATCTTCATTAATTTTGTGTCTTGAAAAACCCCACAACTGTCTTAGAATGTTCTACAAAATTGAGATGGTTCCAGCAGGTACAAAATGAATCATCATCTGCAAATAAAACCAACGTTTCATGATCACCATACCAATTATATCCTTGAATGTCTCCCTTATGTTTTTTTGCTTATGGTTCTAAATATAACACAAATAACAAAGGGAAAGAGGTCATCCCTGCTTGGTTCCCCTGTTCTGATACAACATTTCAGAGGGGAACCCACTCACTTTGATTTTTGCTTCTGATCACCCATATATCCTGGGTCTACTTCTAAATCTCATATCCCATAATACTGACATTCATGTTCTCAAGACGAGAATACTGAAAACACATAATCATGAATGGCTCAAGTTTCCCAGGGCAAGTAAACCAAGTAAACACTTGCCCAGCATGTAGAAATATGCCCTTTTACCCCAATATAGTGCGATCTTGGAGTTGGTATATATAGGTCTACTTCAGAATATCAACCATTCAGAATGCTGACTTTCATATGGTCGACACCATAAGATTGGCATTCCGAAAGACCGACATCCTGAAATAGCACCATTTACCTATGTATAAACACAGTAAAACTGTGTTATGCAGGGGGGCAAGCCTCCCTGCACCCCCCCACACCCCCTGCTACTTAAATATTCTCACTCTGAGATCGCACTACAGTGCAGGAAAGGGGAATCTCCCAGTCCCGCACTGTAGCAGGATCTCCACTATCATTTGTTGGCCTTTCAAATGTTCGCTCATATGGTGTCAGCCATATGAGTTTTGAACATTTGAAAGTTCAAACAAATGAAGGGCTCCCATATATATATATATATATATATATATATATATATATATATATATGTATATATAGATATATATATATATATATATATATAGTTGGGGTGTGTGGGGGCACAGCCCCCCACCTAGGTAGTTGTTTTATCGGCCGGTGTATTTGTGTTTGGTCTTGGACAAGCGTTTACTTGCCCAACGTGACTTGAGCCATTCGTGATTATGCGTTTTCAGTATTCTTGTCTCAAGAATGTGAACGTCAGTATTATGAGCTATGAGGTTTAGAAATGGACCCTATATCCTCCTATTTAACCTTATTATTGTAGCAGGAAATGCAAATGATTCCATTGTCTTACTCATAAAACCCCAGCTTACTCTGTAAAATGTCAGTGGTATTTTCTTGCATTTTGCTTCCCTCTAGATCATCATTGGTCTATTAATGTTTTCTAATGTTTGCTTCCCCTCCACAAAACCACATTGATCCATATCTATTAATTTTGGCAACACCTTTGACATTCTTTTAGCCATTATAGACACAATCCACAAAAATATATCCACAAGCTCCCAGATGAAGAAACAAATGATTTAATGCAACAAGAACAAAACAAAAGTTTCAGTAAGCATGTTTGTCTTCTAACTCCTGTACAAAGACTTCTTCAGACTGAAGTAAACAGCAAGATTCATGTTTGTTCTTGCTGCATTATACCATTTGTTTATTCATCTGGGAGCCTGTGGATATATTTTTGTGAATTTCGACTGTTTGTGCTACTTGGCTGCTGTTTGTGAACATTATAGACACAGACACTTTATAATTAGTGTTTAAATCTGAAATGGCCCTATATGAAGTTGGATATGATGGGTCTTTTCTATGGTTAGGTATTGCAGCCACAAAATAATTTTTTTCAGGATGTTGGTGCTCCCCTGCTTTTAATATACTGTTTAACAAAACATTCCAGATCTTTATCACTTTCTTCCCTCCCAGCTTTCAAACTTCCACCAGAATACCATCTATTCCTGGAGACATTCCTGCAGATTGGTTATACCTCATTATTTTTATACTGTCTCTTCCTGTCTTAACTGTTAAATATTGACCCTCATCTACCTTTAACCTTGGCATATTTAAGTCTTCCACAAATATTTCCATTTGTGTTTTTTCTTGATTTCTCTACTTCTCTGCTTTATTCAAATTTTCATAACATTTGCAAAATATCTGTAATACCGCTGCATGATCCCTGATTATTTTTCTTGTTATAGGGTCCCTGTGTTTATTTTTATTATTTATTTTACATTTGTTAACCGGGCTAGTCTAGCTGGATATATGTCCATTTTCAGTAGAGGCCCGAGGAGAAAAGCTCCACACATACTAAATTTCAACGGGACAATTTACAGAATAAAAAATTAAGTACAAAATGAATATACATTTAGTAACATGAAACATGTGTTTGGCAATAACACTTTCTACTTTCTGCTGTCTAAGTCATTGTGCCAGAAGTTTTTCTGCTCTGTAGTTATTATCACAAAACAGTTGTATAACAGCAGTCTTTCTAAACTCGTGCATATTTTCCAGGCACTCCCTTATTTTCTCTTTAGCACTCTGAAGTTGTGCCTCTTCTTACTCTGTAATCTTTAACCTTTGTTAGCCCCTCTATATAAACCTTGTTACTTCTTAACCATATCGCTTTTTCTTTTATTTCTATTACTTTTAAACTCCACCTTCATTTTATCCCATTGGCTAGCTATAACTTCTAGAGTACTTTCTATCTTCCCAAATAACTGCAGAATAAGTTCCACTGCCCATTCCTTAAATTCCTCTCTTTTTAACAGGAAGGTGGGGAAGCACTGGTGTCTTGTTTATACTTCATTATCCTGCATTTTTATCTTACTTATTATTGGTGCATGACCTGAAATAGTTACTGGATGTATGTCAAAGTTCTCAATTAAATGCACATGTTTTTGTGAAATACAGTTTCTGTCCAGTCTAACCTAGTACAGTTATTATACCTTGGGGAATAATATGCAAATTATCTCCAAGTTTCTATTACTGAATTCAAGTCTTACCTACTGAATAGTTTTATAAATTTCTTCAGAAATCTATCTTCTGTTATATTTTCTCTTCTACAATACATTCATATTGTTGCAAATCAAATTCTAGTCCACCTATATGTAATATTCCCTGTTGAAAGCTGATTACTTCTCTCAAATTGTTTAAGCTCCTTAATAATAGTTGTAGGTAAAATATAAATAGATGCCAATGCTGTCATTATGATAAGGTCATTATTCCCACCTGTTATATATGACAGCTTTTTAAATTTCTGTTGGAAGCTTTTGTGATACATGCACCCAATAATGTCTGGCAGATTTATGCTTTATATATTTTTTTTCTTATCATCAGTATTGGAACCTATGTCACATTCTACAAGGCATTTTGTTTTAATGTAAACCCACAAAAAAACACCCCCAGAATAACCCCAGAATCTGTTAAGTTAATACAAACACACAAAACTATGTACGTCTTCAAATATCAAAGTTTACCCCCCCCAGACAGTTGTCCGAAATAGATGCACACTGGCCTTAATTAACCTAAAATTGAGTTTATCCATGTTAAGATGCATGTTAGTGCCTGTGCCTTTACTTACACTATTTGGTGTCTGTTCTTTTTTTATCTTTGTTCCCCTCCCAGATGTGAAGAACAGCATGCATGCTTTCAGAAAATATTAACTTTTAGCCTTAAAGAAATCACTGTTCTGACTTTTATTGACCTATTATCAATTTGTCGCCATGGAAACAAATTAGAAAAAAATGTAGTCCTCAGGAGCTGAAACATTTATTACCAAAGGAAAATGTTTTATTATATTCATTGTTCTCTTATTTACTTGTTTCCACTTAAAACTTGTTTTTAGATTAATCCAACAGTCTTAATCTGGGCACATTCACATATACAAAAGTAAGAGAAAACATTTCAAATCTACATATAATTATGATCTGTGTACTTTTGCACCACATCTCCCACCTTATCGATTAACTTAAACATTCTTTTGTCTAGCTTTTTTTCTTTTTGCATTGTAATGTCTACATTTCTTAATACTAAAGAAGAAGAAGAAATAAAGAGAAAAAAAGACATCTGTTTGGTTTAACATCTTTTATCACAAACAAGAACAACTAAGACTGCTTTCCTATAAAACATGCAATGTATATCATGAAAAGTTTCATAGACATATTGTTAAGAACAGAAATTGTTTTACTAAAAATTAACTTTTTCCTTCTTCTTGCCCTACCTTCAGTATCCTTCCAAACATTAATGGCATGAAGTGAGGCAAATGCCTCTCATTTCCCCACAAGTTTAATAAAGTCAACAAAAGTCCACTCTTTCCACTTTTTCTTACAAAGCAATGTTTCAAAATGTGACTGATGTTTTGCAGTCTCACATTTATTCACTAATTTCTATGTTGCTGGTCTTCTTCCTGTTCAGCTCCATCTCCTTACTCCAGATTCTGGTTCAATTCCAAGGTACTCTTGATTCTTCTAGTCAACTACTGTACTTTTCTGTGTCTCTCAAGCATTTTCCTTTGGAACAGTGGAAAGGGTTTCACTGGAAAAGTCGTTCCATGTGCTTTATTATCAGAAGAATAAGAAGCAGAGTCTCCTTCTTCTTGATGGCTCACTTTTTGTTGTACAAACTTTTTGTATTTCATCTTTAACCCATTCTGCATCAAAAAATGACTTTGATTCTTCAGGAAAAAAAATATTCTGAAGACAGCTGGATAGAGCAGCTTGAATCTCATACCTGCCTCTTGAAATTCACTTGTTGCTGGAATATTTTTTTTCTTTTCTGCATGGTATTCAGTGAATTATTTTCCACAAACACTTTACTGTCTACAACTTTTAATAATTTGCCCTTTTGCCACAGTTTTCTCAGGATCAACTCTTTGTGATAATAAGTTTGCATCTTTACTAATACAGGTGTTGGCTGCTTACTCAGGGCTAGGTTTAAAATGTGCACATGGTGTGCCCTTTCAATTAACAGTACCTGCTGTGTATTTGTGCCTTCATTAAACTAATATAAAAGAAAAAAAAGAAAAAAGTAATCTGTAAAACTGGTAGCACTGTTTATTCCAAATTCTGTTATGACACACTAAGCGCTTTCACCCAGCCAGTCCGTGGGTTTCATCAGAGTAAAAAACTTTAGAAACCTTTTCTATTTTATACAATTCAAACCTATCTCTACCCAATCACGTATCTACTTCAATTAAATTGTAATTGTAATTTTAACCATCAATTAATATATTTCTTGATTACATTTATTAAAATAACAGCATAATGCCTCAAAATTGATGAATAAAATCATTATTTCATAAAAAATAATAAAATTCAAATTCAAATACGCTAGTCCTAATTCCTAAATACAGCCTATGTTAAAATCCAAAACAAAATTGTATAATTAATGTTTAACAAATGTGTCCATCTAAAATATATACATATAAACATATAAATTACTTTTTTCTTTTTTATTAGTATTCAGTGTTCATATTTTTTTATTAAACTAATATAACCTGTTCCTAAAATGTCAAATTTTCCCTATGTGCTCTGTCCACCAATTCTACTATTTTTGAAATATCTCTTTTTGAATAGTTTTATACTCAGTCAGCCTTTTCTTTATTTTAGCTTCTGCTTTTTGTGGTTTTAACAGTTCATCTGAATATTTGTTTAAACCATCTTACAGAATTTGTTTTAATTTGAGTTGATATTCTCCATCATTGTTTCTTTTATTTTAATCAGCTCTTTGTACTTTTGACTTGTTTTTCCTTTAGATTACTGCAAGCCAAGTCTTTCACCAAAGTTGGGGCTTGAACTGCTTTTTGCTAAACAGTTTCAGAATTCTTACCAGTCAGTGATTTCCCTTCATCTTTCCAGCTGATTTTTCTTTCAGGCTCTCTTAGTTTCTTCTTTGCTGGCATCCAAGCAGTGTACTTACTAGCCAGTAACTGAATTTACTAAAAGTGACACTTCCTGCCCTTCTCATTCATTTTCTTTTTTCCACACTGGGAGAGCTGAAGTTAAGCTGTGTGCAGCCATCTTGGAAAGTCTGAGGGTGTTTTATTTTTTTTTCTTTTGTCCTAGCCCTACAAACTGCACGGACCCACTACATCATCCCCTTATGAGTGCACACTCCCCTACACTTGCTATTGAAGTCTGTCATCAAGCAGTGGCTTGATAAGCTAAATGCCCCCCCCCCCACGAGGATGACCTTTGTATCACTTCCCCTCCTGCAAAGAATTGTGGCAGTATATGTCCTGTTATACCTCTTTATAGGTTGGACACACCCTATCCTCCACTGCCAATGCTGTCAAGCATTCAAATCACTAATCAAACTTGAGCCACCTGGGCCATTATAAGGATTTATCCCACTGATGCTGGCACCTAATTCAACATTCTCTTTAATTAACTTAGACCTGAAAAGTGATACAATGGTGTTGACCTATTAAACATGAATTGCTGAATGAGCATTAGAGAGCTGAGATTAGTTGGCAAAAGTATCTAATACAAGGACAGAGAAGTGTTGCATTCCTCTGCTTTTGCTTGCTAGTTTCTAACTCTAAAACATAATCTATCTACAGCATACCTGTAGCTAGAACGCTCTAACATGAAATGTTCTGCAATGCGGTACAAATGTACAAGTAAAACACGTTGAAGAATGCTACAGAACTGCTTGCCTTCTGGTCATCTACCTTTTCTAACTCTTCTTTGTGGCATCCCTGATGACTAGATCTTCAAAAACTTTGGTTTCAAAGTCACTTTTAATATTGATATTGCAGAGTAACACAAGCCATAACAGTAAAATTCGTTGAGAAATGACGACTGCAGCATAACACTTCAGAGTGACCCAAGTCATAACTGTAAACCACTGTGAAGAAATCATCACTACAACATGACATTCCAGAGTAACAGAGGTCATAACAGTAAACCTCTATCTTGAAATTATTACTATGACATGACTTTCCAGAGTAACATGAGTGACAACAATAAACCAATATCAGAAAATGACCACTGCAGCACTGGAATACCATTGGCCTTGGTTTTGGTAATGGAATTTTCCCACTGTGCTAGTCTGATGTAAGAGTCAGTTAGTTATGACTTATGTAAAATGCATCAATTCAGCTGTGGACCTTAAAGTAACACAGCATGCTGTTTCATTGATACAGAATACTGGCTTATAGAGGCATGATGAACAAAAACACGGGTTTATATTTTACATCTGCATTATACATTATTTACATACAAGTAGTTTTACCAAGGATATTATTTTTTGGGAAAGGGTAAGTGAACAGAGCAGTAACAGGCTACTATTAAATCTCCAGATGGGATCAGTGTGTAACTAAATCTTATCTAAAATGAATCAGTGCTGTTTCTTCCTGTTTCTATTTTAACTATGGAAGCAGCTACATGTATCCTGTAGTGAAATTATTTGCTATTCAAAAGTGTGAGAGTATGGGCAGTATACAAATGTTTCCTTTAGCATTCACGTGACATTTAGCTTTACTAAAGATATAACTGTCTGAAGGTCCCCTGGAAAATCTCAGCTGGTACAGCTCAAATCTCAAAGCATATAGAAAAAGACCTCACATTTTATGACCTGGTGACTTGTCATGAAGACATGCCATAGGTCAGAAAATGTGTATTAGGCAACAAGAGTGTAGTGTTACATAGAGGAGAGATACAGCAGTAATCTGGTCATGCTTTCAGATTAGATGTCAGATCTCCAAGAAAAATAAAAGCTACTGTCTCAAGCTTCCTTCACACATTACTCAACCTGAATAAGGATGCTTTATTTCATACCGTGTTGGTACTCACTCATTATCTAAAATGAGATCATATTATGCATAAAGAGTATTTTTACCTTATTGTCAAGAAAGCAGGTAAACCATAGATAGGAAATTAATAGAAAGGCCAGTATAAATAATGTTTCCATTTTTTATTTAAAGTTACTTGAGAATACAAACATAAAAATGCAAATGTAAATCAGAACAGCACATTGCAAAGATCTGAAATGTTCTTATTAACAAAATATAATTTATACCAGGCAAACTATGAAAATTCTGACAAATTTTCAGCTTTACAGTATTTAAGAATTAACCTTTCACGGAAACTATTGCTAAAATAATTTATGACCTAACTTCCAATGGGAGTATCTTCATATTGTCAAACATGATGATATCAGGAATAAACTATGTTCTAATGCCTTCAGATTTATGCAGCAAGACAATTATTTGTTTCCATCCGGTCTGGACTTGTGGATGGAGCCACCAGTGGTAGGCAGTCATGGCCGACTGTTAAATACAATGCCAACAGACTAAAGGACATACAAGGGTCAACAAAGAGAATCTTACAGAAGATGTTTGTATTCCATAAATAATCTTAAACTGTTAAAAGTGGAACACTGATTTAGCTTGATATTATACAAGTAATTGTTGTTGATCATTTATATTAGTAAATACATATTTAGTTTATTTCTGCCTACTTGTTAAATTGGTTTTGTTTGCCTAATCATCACTTTATAAAAGAAAGGAAATTCTCCTCTTCTTCCAGGCAATCACATTCCTGTTCTGGACAGCACTAGCAGAAAATTGACTTAACTTAGTATCTTCTGTGCCCAACCTATCTGCTTTCAGATAACACATCGGTAATAAAAAAATGCTTTGGATTATTTGAATTGGATAACATATAAGAAGAGAAACCTACAAGATTCAGTTTGGGGAAAAATATTGGGCCAGACAAACCAGGAATTAAGAGAGGTAACATCAGAAAGTATGATGACATCACATTGGGCGACCTGGGAACAGCCACACAAACATACTTAAGAATCACCTTTTTGGGCCATTCTGAGCTATTAGGAATATATGTAAGCACAGAACAATTATTTAATGATTCTATTCCAAAAATCATAATGCATTTCTTCAAGACCCTCCAAAAATTATTTGCAAATTGTAAGTTATCATATTGACGTTGTATGAAATTAAAAAAGATATAGTTGTATAAGTAAACTTACAATAACAGTAGATCTTCACATGATTACTGCTGCAGTAGCCTGAGTGGAAAAACTCAGGAAGACATCTAGATATTGATTTAATTTTTGCTGTGAAAGAAAAGCTCTTTGAATTAAAGTATGTAGGAGACATGCTAGGAAAGAAAAATGTGAGAATGAATTAAGCAAGACTTTTACATGTTCTGGAACCCCAGTCTGTGCAGGAGATCCATAACCATGTGAGAGATACCTAACAATTTGAAAAAGTCTCTACAAAGAAAGGCAAGTCATCTAAATAAGGAAAAATGTGAAACCATTACAGTTTGTAGTAGGCTATCACAAGAGCTAGGAGCAGTAGATAGATCAAAGGGTAATGAAGAGAAGTGTTTCTACTGATCTCATAAAAAGCTTTTACATAAACTAAAACCTTGTTCCTCCTCAGCTGACAAGCTTCCTGCAGAATACCTAAATCTTATTAATAGATCATTAACAGAATCCTGTGTCCCTAATTTGTGGAAAATGTATTTTTTTTTTTATTTTACATTTGTTGACCAGGCTAGTCTAACTGGATACATGCCCATTTTCAGTAGAGGCCCAGGGAGATAAGCTCCAAGACACATACATAAATACAATATAGTAAGTTACAATAGTCCAAATGTAAAACAGCTGTTGTTAATAAAAATACAATACTCCTAGTGAGCATAACATTTAAATGACCAATATTATTCCTTTACATAAAGGAGGTAATTCCACTGACATTTCAAATTTCCGTCCCATAGTCATCCTGTCTCCACTTTCTAAAATCCTTGAAAGATGTATAAATCAAACATTTCTCCACTATCACTTACAAAATAAACTTATCACCAATATGCAACATGGATTTTAGCCAGACCACAGCACCTCCACTGCATTACTATCATTTACAGACACTGTCAATAAAGCTCGCAACTCTAAGAAACTTGTATCTATTTCTAGATTTATCAAAAGCCTTTGGCATGGCCTTTCACAGTAAATTCCTCAATCGGCTATCCACCCTGGGTCTATCATCTTCATCTATTCAATGGTTCTCTAGCTATCTTGCCAACAGGCGAGCAAGCTATAAAATGGCAAGGATCCATCTCTGCATACCTTCCCACTTCCACAGGAGTCCCACAAGGATCCATCCTTGGCCCTCTACTGTTCAGTATTTTTATCAATAACCTACATTCATCTTCTTGTGAAGGCACTTCTATTAAATATGCAGATTACTCTGTTATCATCTGCTCTTCAAACACTTTAACTCACCTCCAAGAAATCACTCAGCAAGCTGTCATCTCCATTGAAACCTGACTTATAAGAGTACAACTCCTACTTAACCCCCCAAAAAAACAAAAATTCACAGTCCTAACAGAGCATCTTTCAAAATCTTCTCAGTAAATGGCACTGAAATTGAATTAGTCCACCTTGCCAAACTATTAGGAGTCATAAAAGATAGCTCCTAATAATTTGGTATGGAGGGAGAGTTGGCATAATGGCTATGATGTTTATCTCACAAACACAAGGTACAGGGTTTGATTTTCACCTTTGAGGGAAATTGGCTAGGCTTAAAATGGCCCAGAAGGGCAACTAACCTAGGATTTACATATGAACCAAAAAAAAAATAATCTTAAATTTGACCTCCACATCCAAAGTGACATCAAGAAAACCCATCAAAAACTAGGCATACTATACAGAAAAAAAACATTTTCTGACCACACCCACAAAAATTACTCTAGCCACAACTTATCTTCTGCCCTCCATACTCTGCGGTGCACCAATTCTAATCAATTTACAATCTTCCATAAAAAACAAACTTGAAAGCTGCTACAGCAAAATTGCCAAGTTTGCTACTAATTCATCCTCCTTTACCTGTCACTGTAAAGTTCTGCATGCCCTTAGCTGGTTGGAACATCCCCACCACCTCTCCTACACTCAGCTGATAACAATACATAAAATCATACACAAACCATTAGCCTGGCCAACTCTTGCCCCTTTAATTGACATGTATTTCCCTAATAGAACTCTTAGATCAGAAGACAAATGACTTCTCACCATAAATAAACCAAATAAATCCACTGGACAAAGCCTGTACTCATAATCAGTAGGGAAAAAATGGAACTCCTTACCTCTAAACACCAGAACTATTTATAATGTACCCACCTTTAAATGCTCCCTAAAAGAATACTTTACAAAATCTTGGACCTGCTCCTGTGCCAATCCTGTCTGAACTTACTGTACTTCTCTAACCCCTTTAGCCTATATCACACTTCACAACCCTCTCCAGCCTCCTACTCCACTCCTTTCTTTTGTTTTTCTCACTAATTTATGTTATGCACATCACATCTGCAGACCTCTCATCTATAGCTTTCTCTATCGTAAAAACAACTACAACCCAAACTGATAGTGGTAACCAAAACCAAAAACTTGAAAAACCATCAAAACACCAACAAGGAACCAAAATATAAGGAATGAAGCACTATAAGTGCAAATCAACTAGAATTACACGCTTTCATCCCGAAGGACTTCGTCAGAATAACGAATACCCAAAATCCAAAACTATTTATATAAAAGTAAACCTTATTAACATTTGTTCAAACAATTAACCAATTTGCTTAATGAAAAAATATGTAAAAAACAAGACCTTAAAAGTACAAGAACTTAAAACAATGTACAGTATTCAAACTACTTTGAGTATATGTTTTTTTAAAAGCTTAATGTTAATATAGCCATTAATACCTGGTGAACAATCTGCACCAAGTTTTCACTGCCACAGTGTTTCTTTTTTTTCAGTTTTATTCTGTAATCCCCCTTTCAAATCAGTGGCTACCTGTTCTAATATCCCAAAGATGAATTTCTGAAACTATATGTTGCCAATTAGAGAAAAGGAGGTTCACGCTTTCTGGATGGATTAAGGTTTCCCAAGGTGGAAAGAGCAATAGATGGCTTCTAGAAAGTTGGTCAGACTTATTAGAGTGTCCTTTGTTCTAGAGGACAGGGGTCCCTCCTTTCTATTTGGAACCTCCTTGCCATTGATTTTTAAATGTTTTCTTAGCAACAACTTGCTGGGTTTTTTTTTTTTTTTTTTTTTTGCTTTTTAAAGAATGTTGTAGGGGTATCTATAAATCCCCTAGCAAACTTGTAGAAGGAAACCTGAAAAATCTTAGAGATTCCTTGAATCACCTTAACCTCTCTGATCACACTTTTTGAAGACTTCTTCAGCAGATGGTCCAAAAACTAATTCTGTCCAAAGGAGAATTAAAAGAATCAGCTTTGATATCTTCTGCAAGGTTTTGAGAACACACCAAAGCAAACCTCCACATAGCAGTTCCATTGGCAGCAGCCCTAGAAATGAAATCAGCAGAAGCATAAACACATTTCAGTGAGTAGCCACTTGAAACACTGAAAAAATCAAGTTAATCAACAAAGCTTTGTCCTCAGAAGAAGACACAGATACCATAACATTCCTCATGTTCTGAAAAGAGGTAAGCATAAATTTTAAACATAAGCTTGACAGCTGAGATTTCTGAAAATAAATGTTGTGGAAGAATACACTTTTTTTCCCAAACTGGTCAAAAACGTTTCTGTTCTTCTCAGAAGGAGTGAGTTTGGTTTTAACCAGATGTTTGGCAGAAAATGGGTTCATAAAGCAATAGTCGGTCAGTGCTAAGTCTGATCAGGGATGAATATTTAAAAATGTATATACTTGCGGAACTTATACAATCTATATGGTTTCTTGAGGGGAACAGACTGTCTGTCATGTAAATTACAGGCTGTGTCAAAACATCCTCCATTGCTAAAAGAACAGCAAGAATAGAAGTAGGTTCTGGAAGATCCAGTTGTAATTAATCATACTTCTTGAGAGGCAGTAGAATGTTATGTTCCTACTGAAACAACTGATTTATTCAGGAAATAGTTTCAGAAAAGAGAATCCTTGACAGGGACTGGCAGAAGCTGCAGTCTCCTCAGAATGTGAATCAAAATCCTGAGGAGATAAAATAAAATCTGTCCCTTCACAATTATTTTGTGGTTCAAAAACTCAAACCTCTTTAGAAAATGACGAATCTCTTTTTCTTTTACCAGAAATAGCTAAACTGTAAAGATCAAGAGCCTGAATTAAACCCAGAGCTCAGCCCAATAAGCCACTCCTATCTAAAATGGCTGAGATATGTCTTAATTTTTTGCTTCTTTTTGACAGGATTTCTAAAGAAGCAGACGCACTTTTGCGAAGAAAAAGCTTCCTAGGGATAGGCATAGCATTCTGGCTAGACATAGAATTCTCTACCCCTTTTCCGAAGAATGACAAGAGTGATTATCCCTTGCTTGCCAAGGGCACTGCAACAGCTATAGATAACATGTCTAACCCCCTGGTCTATGTCAGTTGTAGAGGCTATACCAGAGGGAACCGGGGGAAAAGATGAATTGTCTGAGGAACCAGAAGTGGCCACAAAAGAGTCACCCATTTATAGTTGAGCCACTTTAGTATGTGAAGGCTGTTTAGTAATGTACTTTTTTTTGTGGCTGGAAAACAGGGAAGAATCAAGGAACCAGTAGCTTGTTCCATGGTTAAACCAAAAAAGATGCCTGATTCCTGGGGAAAGCTGGTAGCAGTAGTTGATAAAAATAGGTAAGTAATAAAAAAGCAACATTTTCCCTGAATAAAAAACACAGTAAAAAGCACTTTAAACACTTGCACCAGCCTCCAAAGTAAAACAACATGACTTTTACCAGAGCAAAAGTAGATTTAACTTCATTTAAATAACTTTTCCCCACAAAAATAAAAAGTAATGCTTGTGTTTAAAAGTTACTGAAAGTCACATGACAGTTAATAAAACCATTTTTTACAAGCTTAAAATTAGTATGCTAATAGAAAAAAGTTCAGTTTCTGTCACAAACAGTAGCTGTGGAAGTTTGTTTTTCCTTATCTACCCAGCAATAGAAAGAGTTAGCTGTCCATTGATACACAAAAGCCTGCATTAGGAGTGATCTTCAGTGACGGGAAAGCTCTGAAGGGCTCGGCACCCAAACCTGTCTTTTTAGTCAGCTCAGCTTGTGCTGACTAATGGTTTGGGTGTGTGGAAAGTGCCCTGAAGCTTTGGAAGTTGGCTGGCTGTTATATCCTTAGCAGGATATAACCCACATAGTTAAGGCTACTGCAGCAATGATTCTAATGGTGAACATAATAGTTAATAGAAACATAAATTCCTGAAGAGGAACCTCTAACTTCTTCAGTTTCCCAACCTTGATTGAATAAATTTCACCCAATCCTGGGGAACCACCCTGCCACAGAAACTTTGGAATATTATTTGGAAGAATTCACATAGTTAAAAGGAGGAGGTGTTAAATCATTCATTAAGTAAATATTCAGGACAGATAGCTGGAACAATTTTTTTAGAGTATTGACTTGCCCAAACAAAGAAAAATATCTGGATAAAAGCTTGACTCTGGCATCACTTGTTGTTGTTGTTTTTCTTTCGGCTTTTCCCAGTTAGGGGTTGCCACAGCGGAACTCCGGTCCGCTAATGATTGGCAGTAGATTTTTTTATGGGTGCCGAGGTGCCAGCTCGATGCCCAAGCTTCAACGAAGGCATGCCCATTCTACGCATGTCTTTCGAATGACACTCAACCATGGGGAGGACATGCAGACTCCACACAGAAGGTGCTCCAGCCGAGTATCAAATGGGAGAACCTCTTGCTGTGAGGCAACAACGCTACCGTTGCACCACCGTGGCTTTTCAACTCTGGCATCACTAAGTTTCTTTAAACAGATCCAATAGTTTTTCATCCACCATCACTTTATAGGAAAATGTTTAAAAATTCTTAGACCACTGAAATTCAACATTTGGAAAACAATAGGCTGGAAACCTAAAACAAGTCTTTCAGATTTATACATATTTATAATGTACCTCATGGTCTGTATAGCCTTAGGAAAAAATCTGATTTAGTACAAGATGATTATTAGTACAGTCTGCTGTAACAGTTAGTAAAATCATCCGTATAAGCTATTGTATATTTTTCATTTGCAATAATTATGCCATCTACACCACAGTTAAATTTCAACGCAGGATCAGTGGCAAGAGAAAAAATTGTAGTGGCTGAGGGGCAACTTTTCCATATTCCATTCAACAAACAAAGCTGAGTGTAAGAAGATTATTAACTTTCAAAACAAATAAGTATTCTAGTTAAGATTTTCAATACAAAATTTAAAAAAGATCCAGAATCCCATACAACTACAAAATTGGCCAAATATATATTTATATTTACAAAAGCTAAATGATTTATGGCATCATAAGAGATAAATTGACATTACCATGAGTTACCCCATGCTTCTCCAAATACAACCAGCTCATTTGTAATAGCTTGCTTGCATGGGCAAACAGGACAAAACCCAAACAGGAAAAGTTCCTTATTTATACTGTCAAGTAACTTGTTAATATTTCTGTAATTACTTTTTAAGCCATATTTAAAAGAGAAGTCATTCTATGGTATTTATGCAATGGCTGGGCTTGACTTCTTTCTTAATTGAGCCTATATTTACCATCTACATTGAAGGTGGAAACTCATGTCCAGGTTTAAAATGCAAGTGTAAAATGCCTAATAAAACAGCAGTTGTGAGAATATAATTGAAAGATGTAAATAATTCTACTGGCAATGGATTAGACCCAGGTGCCTAACCTTTTATAAGATGTTTGTTTTATAGTGTCTTGTGTATGAAGGCCAGAAATTCCAGTAGTTGAATTTTTCCATTTTGTTTTTGTTGAGTTTTATTCAACCAGCTTTCTAGCACCACATCATCACATTCCACTTCCTGACTAAAACTTTATTAAAACATTCTTTAACATACTGTCATACTGTGGTAAAGAAGTCAAGTGAATCGAATTTCTCTTTTCATTTTGAATGACCACCAAATAATTACAAAGGCTAATTTTTCAGCACTGTATTGTTAGTTTTGTTATACCATATACATTTTTCTTTACAATAAACAGTCATACCAACATTTTCAGATTTAGTTTCTATTTGCCTTGTTTTGAACAATACATTTCCAAAGCATTTCATATTTCTGATAATTTATTGCCAGAGCCATTACCAGTCTCCTTCATGTCTTTGTTTCAACTTTTGCTGCAAAAATAAATGTCTTCTTAATTCTACATGTATCTTTTGCAGTTAAATACCAAGGCTTTCATGAAATCCCGAGACAATGAGGGGATTATCCTTATTGTTATGTCAGTAGTTCATTAAAATAAATATTGAATAAATGACAGAATCCTTACCTGCAAATCAGTGAGAACAAACATACTGATTGATTCAATAAGATAATATTCATAATTTGTGATTAGATAATGGAAATAAATACCATCTCTACTAGACATCCTGTTAAGTCTCTGGAAATAAAGAAACAAACAATATATATATATTTATATAAAGCTAACTCAGAGATGAGTGACATATGAAATTCTGTACTGTCAAGTTTGAGAAGAATACCATTACAAAGGGACCAAATAGCTCATGCCCCTCCATAAACTGTTTAAGTGATTGACAACTATGTACTTAATAAACACCAAATTAAGACATGCTCTATCTAAAGCAGGTGATAACAATGCATTTCAGTTTACTGTCAACAACACTGCACTGCTTTCTAACTTTTGTATGTCATGTTCAATGTATTTTAAGTGAAACATATAATCAAAAAAGTGCATAAAGTGAAACAACAGAAATCTTACTACCAGTAATCAGTGTGTTGGCTAACAAAACAGGATGTTTTATGCCAGAATATTTATCCAGTTATTTTAAAACTGGATTACCATTGCTAATATCAAACACTCCAGCTCTACAATGAGAAATGTTATTGCAAGAAAAACTTTAATCCAGCAATTTCTTTGCTTAAAAATAAATATCTGAGGATCAATCAAATGTGTTTCCTGTACATAGAAAATATTACCCGCTCATGAAACTGTCAATATTTCCCTTTGATTACATGACATATTCACCCCGTTATGCCTGAAGCTCTGAATTCCTAATTGTGAAATTAAGTCATCTAAACAGCTGTGGTAAAACAGAGCTACATATAACTACCATAAACATAGTTTGCCAAAAAAAATAAAAAAAAAATCATTAGACATATTTAACCAAAGTATAATAACCCTATTTTATGCTCTATTAACAAAACAATATTAGATCAAATAGAATACCTCCACTCATGAAAAAAAGAACCTTTCCTTTTACCATTTGGTATACAAACAGAAAAAAGAAAGCCAGTCCAAAACCCTAAGAGAGGAGAATGATAGAAAATTAGGTAGGATTTCAAGGCCTGTGTTCTTAGCAAAAAAAAAAAAAAAATATATATATATATATATATATATATATATAAAATGCAGAGCATTCTTCTAAGTGCTAGAAAGGTTTGTCTTGTCTTTAATGTTGCTACATAAGTGGCAGTAAATGGCATCTTCATTAAAGATTACTTTAATACCAATAGAGGTACCTTAAAACCACAGCATATCTGTAAAGGACAAATTCCTCTGACATCCTGTTAGTTCTAGATCAAGAAGCTTCTCCTTATATGAGTTACTTACATACAACATGTAGTGAATTCATTTTCTCTGACACAGATTTGTTCTTGAAACTGGACATTCTGAGATAGCTGTTGTAATGCTTACTACTGAGAAGTAACATTTGGTTCTAAATTGTCACTCAATAACTCACTTTGTAATTGGCCTGGCTTTGGAGCTGAGACCTGAAGTCATCTTAAGTTAAAACTGACAAGTTTTCAGTGAACCCAGACCAAGGAAGTTGACTCACAGACATAATATTTCCATTGGACATGCTCACACATTCATTAATAGTAATATTAGATTTGACTGCAGTGTATTGGACAAGTTTTCCAGCAGAAGAAGTAACAAAAGTTAAGTCCTCATCATGTAAACACATTTATTGCTGAATGCTAAACTTTTTTTTTGTTTTGCCCCCCCCCCCCCCTTCCTCTTTCTTTCTCATTTTTTTTAGGTGATGCTGGATATCCCCTGGAGCCATGGCTCATGACACCAGTGAGAAATCCATGTGGAGCTACAGAGGAGATATATAATCATCCTTGCCCATACCTGTATTGTCAGCAAGAGGGTCTTTGGTCACCTGAAGAACCATTTCAGGTGCCTGGATGAGTCTGGGGGTGCCCTTCAGTATGACCCAGCTACTGTGTACAGGATGTTTACTGCATGTTGCATTCTGCATAACATGATCATGCAACATCTGGTGGAGAAGTAACTCATGCTGTCACTCCAGCTCCCAGGTCCACTCCAAATATAAGTAAAGATGAACAGCCAGCAGCAGGAGTAAGAGACCCCATGCAGCAGGCTTGTTCACAGCATGCAGCTGTGCAGGTAAAGAGGTGGCATCTAGTCCACAACTATGGACCACGACTTTCATGTTTGTGTTTCCTATATTAGTATAAGTGATGCATGCAGTGATAAATGTGGCCTATGCTGTGTGGTGTATGGTCTGCTGTTCTAATATTCTGTCTCATGGGGATCACGTCAGTCACCCTGCTAGACAGGGATCCAGGGAAGTAAATAGTGTGGGAAGAAATAGCCAGGGAATTGTTATGGCTAGGCTTGTATAGGCCCTAGGGCTGATAGCCTAGTACCAACCTATGAACCTATGAACCTATTGAATAGTTACTGATATTGTTGTTTCTTAAAGCCATGCCTGAGTGCTCACTGACTCTTGTTATGCTTTGATGAATAACTTCTGTTTTAATGATCATTTAATAATGAAAAGGTAATGAATTGCAAATTTAAGGAAATTAATTACACTGCTTTTTTATATTATGACATCTCTTCTTAGATTATTCTGTGGTACTGTGCACTAGATTAATTTTATGCTGTCATACACAATCATTTCTGATTTCAGAAACATAAAAGAACTATCAGCATTTATGCAGTAGGGAGGATGAAGGGGCAGCAGTGTAAGTCTAACTGGAAGCATACTCATTTATTGTTTCATTTGCTTATGATAAATTTCTCCTGAAATTTGTTGTGTATTACTACTTCTGTGTTGTAGGTAAATATCACCTGAAGGTATGGTAACTCATGTAGCAAATGTTTTTGTCTACCTTTCATTGATGGTGTGCATACATTTGCAACCCCCCACTCCCCATTCCAGTTAAATAGACAGCTGTGTTTTTGAAGCTGATACACAAACGTTCAAGATCAAATGAGTCATACACAACTCCTATAGATAGGCTAGGTGATGGTGCAAGTGAGTTTAAGGGGTCTATATTAGCTCGATGAAATGCTATTCTAGCGAACACCTATTCAGCGACCTGTAATCAGCGAAAATTGCATCAACAACTCACTGAATTTACTAAGGGCAATGAAATACCTGCCCAAAGCACAACAGACCAACAATTAGTTGGCCTGAACCCACCCAAATGGGGGGCTTCACCACCCACACCCCCAATGTGGGGGGCTTTCCCCCCACACACCCCCTAACTACATATATCAACTGAGAGATTGCACTACAGTGGAGAAAAGGGCAAAGTTCTGTAGCTGTCTGTTGTGCTTTGGGCAACTATTTTGTTTCCCTTAGTGAATTCAGTGACTCACTGAAGTGATTTTCATTGATTACGGGTCATTGAACAGGTGTTTGCCGGAATGCCATTTCGGCGACCTAATATAGACCTAGTTTGAGGAAGGCCTACTGTGAGAATTGTAAGGTGAGTTGGTCTGATTTTATGACCTACTTGATACAGGTGATCCTCCTGTCACTGATCTGACAGTGCTGCATGACTGTGACTTCAAATGTGAAGTTCTTTTAGGCATACCTATCAACTGTACTGATTTTCACAGAATGTCCAGATTTTTCCCCATATTTTTGGAGCGTTTTTCATAAAATTGTGGTTTTCTGGAAAATTAGTGGCAAATCATTGCAAACTGAAGTTAGAAAATAATGACAGACATTTGAGTTTCAGACTTCATACCCTTCAGAAAATTCATGCTGATGTAAAATCTGTTATTCTATCAACTTTCTAAAGTTTGTAAGAGCAATATTTAAAAATTGTTCCAATTTTTGGGCTTTTGTTCCACTTTTATTAATGGCTTTGTCCAGATTTCTTGCTCTAAGAGATTGAGAGGTATGCTGCTAGCTGTAGGTGAATGCTGACATAACCTGTGTAAAATATGTTCTGCTAGTTCACCTTGGCAACTGACATTAATGTCCTGAGAAGTAATAGTATTATCATGTGATCTCCCTCATGTGTCTGGACAGTACTCCACCCTCTGCCCCTTGCAAGACTGACTCCAGCTTGGCTCTGGTATGTCCCGACTAGTGTATGAATGGAGGTGACCACTTAATGCTTGGCATGTCACAATACTATATATTAGTGTGATTGTGGCATTAAACTTAACTCTCTGCCATTTCCAAGTAGTGCTGGAAATTATCATGCATATTCCAGAGGACTCTAACCATTTCCAGCTGACTTTCTGTGACAGTCTTCTGAGCCTTAATAATGTCATGGCGCATTTCTTATTGGGCAGCCAATGCTGTATGTGTTTCCTGTGGTAACTGTAAGAAATGTATGCATCTGGCTCCCCTTTGTAAAGGCATCACTGTGGATTCTGTTACCTCTGAATACCTGCCATCACCCACAAAGTGTTCCTCTGAGTTTGGAGATGGAGAGGTGCAGAGGTGTTCTTCCTGTACAAGGGTGAGTAGCATGTCAGCTTGTGTTTGACTTTGTTATGCACTGTCACTTTCTGCAAAGTTGCTAACGTTGTTGGGTAAGAGATCCTGCATTAAACTTGGGTACTGCCTGTCACTTTACTTAGTCTGCCTCATGAATATAATTATGTTATCAGCGGCAGCAGCAGCAGTAACATTCATTCTGCTGCTGCTATCAAACAAAATTATCGATATAGAAGATTTGTTTGTTATAATGCTGACCATGTAAAAATGGTTTCAAAACATTAATAATAATGGAACAGCATTCAGTATAATGTATGCATACAAGTGGGTGAGTGAGAAACGTACCATGCACATTGCCTTCATTTCTATTGTTTGCTGATGTACAAGGTTCACCTAATAATTAATTGCGACATGTTTAATTACATCATTCCTTGTCAGCTTTTAAATGCTGACAAGGAATGATGTGTGTTACAGATTTTAAACCAACCTTCATGAGCAGATGAGTGTTGCTGCAGCTGCAGATATTGGTAAGATGGAGCAATGTCCCCGCCACCTCTAACTATTCCTGACCCACTGTCTTCTGTGTCACAGTCACCCCCGCAGATGGATAGAAAGCATTCATCTGTTATTAATTGGATAACATTCACACCCTCCCCCATAGTGTGGTAGAGGAAACAGCATTCTGCCTGGCCTTGCTTCTAGCACATCCAACCATATCATATGTCCTTTTGTTGCACTGGGCCAATGCTGATTTTCTGCCACCCACTGCATTAATTGCAACAACTTCTTGATTCCAGGCCTTGTTCCTCTTGGCTTGTCTGGTCCCCCTTTTTACCAAAAAAGGAAATTTCCCATATGTCCTAAGTGCTGTCGTGAGGACACAATTTTTCCCATGGCTTAAGTCATCCTTTCTCTGCTTTGATCCCTTATTTAGGATCATTATTAAATAATAAATAAATAAAAAAGGCCATAGTCAGAAAGTGTGATAGTACTGTTTCAGTGTAATCAGTTTTTAAAGTACAAAACATGGGCCAAAGTCTTCCTGCCACCCACAGTAAATAAAAATGTTCCTTAACACAAACAGTATGATTACATATATCATCATCATCATCAGCCCCCTTTTTCCCATTTTTTTTCTATATGGGGTCAGTGTATTGTTTTAACTGTCGCCAACTCTCTTGATTCAGTGCCACACTCCTGCCTTCTTCAACACTCATGCCTGACTGTCACAGATCTTCTTTCACACAATCCATCCACCTCTTTGCCGGATGTCCTTGCTTCCTCTTACCGTCTTCCTGTCTGTCCCAAATCTTCCTTACCTGATTGTCTTCTGCTTTTCTGCACATGTCCAAACCACAGTAATCTGTTCTCTATGATCTTTTCTGCAATTGAAGCTACCTTGGCTTCTGCTTTTATGTCCTCATTTCTTCATCTGTTCCACAGTGTGCATCTTACCACCCTTCTCAGGCACTTCATTTTCATCACCTGTAGCTTCCTCAATTGATCTGCCTTTACTGTCCAGGTTTCCATACCATACAGTAGTACTGGTCGCACCACTGTCTTGTACACCTTACTTTTCAGCTTTTTTGGCATTCTTCTATCATAGACTACACCAGACACTCTATGCCAGTTGGCTGCAGCCCATCTGATTGTAGCTTTGACCTCTTCATTCAGGCTTCCCTTCTCCTCAACCACCCCTCCCAGACACTGGAATCTCTTTACCTGTTTCACTATCTTCCCTTCTATCTCTCTTCTCAGCTTCTTCTGATTTCCCCAGTTTGCTGCCATTACCGCCATCTTATCTGCGCTTAGTTTCATTCCATTATGTATGATTACATACAGTAATCTCAATATAGTGATGTAAAATTGCAATATATTACAGTTCATTTAGGTCAGTGGTTCCCAACCTTTTTTGACTTGCGTACCCCTTGGCAATCCATTTCCCTGAAATTGTACCCCTCATATTGTTGGCATTTGTAATAGTTGCTTTTATGTCCAATGTATGTGTTGTAAATGTAACGAATAAGATTTAATAATAAAAAACAATCTTTAATAGTAAAGTGAACAAACAGTCTATATATCAGCGATACATATAAATAAGTTATAAAGTTATCATACAATTAAACATTTCAAACTTAATAAAATTTCAAACTACAAACAATTATTAAGCAACTTTATCTTGCACATATTTAATGTGAGCCTTGTGCTTGTTTTGAGGCACATAGTTTTTTGAAATTGGGTTCAACTGATGAAAGGTGTAATCGTAAATCTGGAACTGCATTCAGCTTATTACGATATTTGTTTTTAATTAAGACATAAGAAGAGAAAGCTCTCTCTGCTAGTTCAGTACTTGTAAATGGCAAAAGAAACAAAAGGGCCTTGTCAGAAAGCTGTTCATATTCTCTGCTGATGTTTGCCCAAAAGTTAATAAGAAAGTGTACTTTGAATTCAGCATTTAAAGTACTATCAGTTGAAAGTTCAATCAACTGATAATTTAGCTGCCTGGACATATTGTTCTTCAAAAGGATTTGAAATCCAATAGATTTCTTCTTCAAGTTTGGGGAAGTGCTTCTGGAAGTCCGATTTTAGTCCATTCAAGTGTTCATTTATTTTCTTCCTTATTTCCCGGGATAGATTAAGCTTGTTTTCAGATAAGAAATTATGCAGAGTTTCAAATACCTCAGGTTGGCCATTTTCAAGACATGACCTCCAAAAATCTATTGTTTTAATCATAGATTCAATTTTGTCTGAGACATTGAAGATCGTTATTGAGCTATTCTGAAATGTCAAATTTAATTTGTTTATAATCTGGAAAATATCTGATAAATATGCAAGTGCCTGAAGCCAATTACAGTCGTGTAACTTGGAAGCAAGGAAGAAAGGATGGTCTTCAAAAAACACCTAGACTTCATGTCTAAGTTCAAACAGCCGGGTAAGTACTTTACCACGAGAAAGCCACCTTACTTCTGTATGAAGGAGCAGAGTAGAATGAGGACTCATCATCTCTTCACACAGAGCTTTGAAAATTCTTGAGTTTGTGGACTTTGATTTTATAAAATTCACCACTTTCACAGCTTCATCCAAAACAAGTTTTAATTCACCAGGGAGGTTCTTGCATGCTAAACTTTGTCTGTGGATGCAACAGTGGCTCCAACTTATATTGGGAGCTACCTTCATGACAAGACCACGAAGACCAGAGTAAATCCCTGACATAGACTTGGCACCATCGGTACATAATCCACAACAGTTAGACCAATTAATCTCCTTTTCTTTGAAATAGCAATCAATAGCATTAAATATATCCTCACCCCTTGTGCGTTGTGACAGAGGATGACAAAGCAAAAGGTTTTCTTCAACTTCATTATCTTTCAAATACCTTGCAATAACAAGCAAAATAGCACAATTGGCAACATCTGTACTTTCATCAACTTGAATAGCAAAAATATTACTGCTTTTAATTCTACCTATTACTGTCATTTCAACATCATCAGACATCTCTTCAATTCTTCGAGATATTGTATTGTTCGAAAGAGGGATGATGGTCATTTTCCGCACATGTTCTTCTCCAAGCATACATCGAACGGCATCTGTTATACAGGGAGATATTAGAGTCTTGGCTATGGTATGACTTTTACCACATTTTGCGATACGGTAAGTAGCTTCAACTGCGTTTCGTAGTCTTTGTTACCTGACAGGATGTATGATGTCAGATTCATTCTTTTGTTATTTTCCGCTAACCGTTTGAAAAAACTGTATTCTTTGTTTTTATAGTTAGCATGTTTCGTTTCTAAATGTCGTAAAAGTAGGGAAGGTTTCATGCTACCATTTGACAGCACTTCCCCACACACCACGCATTGGGGCTTAGGACAGTCTTCATTTCCCACATACGAAAATCCATATTTCATGTATCCATCACAGTACTTTCTCTTTTTCCCTCTTTGAGAAACTAAGGACTGTGCCTGGTTAGTGTTTTGCACCAAAATGTTGGACATGTCTTGAGAAGTACTCTGATCACATTCTATACTCATATCATGCGTCAGCTCTTTTGTTGTGCCTGGTTTCAGCCACTTATCCATCACAATATCTAGTATTAAGACAATTACGAAATTAATTGTAATATTAAATTTAAATAATGATAAAAAGAACTGTAACTGTTAAGATAAGAAAAAACTAAGTTTCTCAACTTTTCATGTCAAAAATGTAAGTAGTAGTACATGAAAGCAAAATGTGTGTAATTTTGCCCCCGCCCCACAGCCATTCCATTCTCCCATTACTTGGCTGTATCCCCACTTCTCCCCATTTGCCATAAACACTGTTCAAAACTGTCAGTGTGAACACTTTTTTCTAATGATTACAGATATTTGGATTTCATTTAAAATTTGTATTTCAAATATACTTAATAAAGCACAAACACTGACAGACATTTGCTAAAGCTAAACAAAGTGTTGCAATGAAAACAGACTTGGCATTAAAACTTCTCTGCCTCTGAAACTCATATTCACTGAATCAGTATTGAAATCCACATTCAAAGAAAATGCATCTGACCAGTGGCAGATTAAGATTAAAGGCAGTTTTCAAATCAGTCAGTATGACAATCTTAGAGGCTGCTATTAACAAACAACTTTATATATCAGAGTGCATGTTCACCCAAAAGTCATATAACATTCCACTACATTCTCTTGCCAAACAAAAGTCATTAAAATAATGTAATTATTAACATATATCTCATTTAATTTCTAATCTAACTCTAACCTAAGCATCAAGTGTATCTCAGCAAGTACTACAATTCAAGTCTGGAAAGGACCAATTGATCTCCAAGAACTTAATTCACTTGGTCTACAAACATATCAGCTGCTAAGAGTTAGTTACCTTTCCCACAACGTGACTTGCATAATCTTCAAGCACTACTACTACTACCAGTGTTTCTCCTAGCTAAGTTCTTACTTTTTACAGGCATAGCTTTCAACTTTCCATCTCCAAAATGAGGAACATCAGCCCTCATAATGTGGAACAAATGGTCAAAATGTGGAACACGTAATAATGGCTTACTAACAACTTCATCTGGAAGCTCACAGTTAAATGTGATATTCAGCTATTTATTGTATTTTTTTAAAGTTTTAAGGCTGTGTAGCTATACAAAAGAGATGAGGGAGTAACAAAAGCCATAAGACAAAAGGCAAGCTAAGGTAAAGCTAAGAAAAACAAAAAAAAGACTACCATGCTTGATAATTAGAAATATAGTAACTGTAATATGCAAACTATCAACTCAACTGAATATCAATATACCAGGCATATCTTCTAAATTCCTTTTCTCACTCTCAAAAACAGAACTGGTAAAGTTTACATAAATTCTAATGATGTAATGACCACTTCAGCCGAATCATAATGCAAGTTGAAAATATGAAACAACTCATCAAGAGCAGTAAAAGACACCAAACTAACATTTGACATACCGTTGACTAAATGGAACTGAGATAAGGTGCTTTAGTTGGGGAGCTGATGACATGCATTGAATAGTAATAAATGTTTACATGGCACGCATGAAATGCATATACACAAATACACCCTAAATATAAGATTTATTATTTTTAGATATACATTTTAATTTAAATTAAGTAAGGAAATACACATCTTGCATAGAGCCCTAATTCTAAGAACTGTTGCAGTGATGCTTAATGATGTATGTGCTCTCTGATACAATAATAAAGAAAAATGTAGAGCTGCCAAATGACTGTAGGTGCAGACCTGTGTGCTGAGTTGCTACAGCAGCCAATATATACCTGCATGTGAATGCAAGAACACTATTAATTGGCTTTCACAACTGTTTAATGGGGTCCCAACATTTAAATAGCATGACATATTACCAGACGCACATCCCAGTCTAGAAACTGTAAAAACCTGCCACTGTATGCCATTGATTACACAGCAAGGTGGCAAAACCAATTTTATCACATCAAAAACTAGTGAGTATGCAAATATTCAATAATTTTGAGGGTTTTTTTGGGAGGGGCATACAAGTAGCTGGAACCTAAAACAGATATCACACATGTCCTTACACAGTCTTCCTTACAACTGAAATAAATTTGTTATAACTCAGACATAAACAGATCTGACAGCTCAGACTGAAATCTCTTTCAGCAGTCAAGACAAATGGAATCGCCATACAAAACAGTAGTAACACAGAAACTTAGTTTGAAAATTTCTTCTTAAAACCACAGTTGCACAACTACTACTGGCATCAAACATTGAGTACAGCAATGCATCAACTGAAGTATCTCATCTTCTTAAGACTAATAAATTCATACAGACTAGTACTGTCTGCTGCAGAGTCATACGTAGGTCACAGCAGTGTTTGAACACACTCATACTGAATGATGGCAGGCATACATATACATTCCTTCTTTTCAAATTAGCTTCTGCTGAGCAAAAAGAAATCAAGTGTAACCACAGGGCCTAGGCTGACAGTGCAAAAAAAAAAATCCACATCTGAATGCACAAGTTCGGAAATTCTAAGAAACAAACAGATGAGCTAGAAACCAAATCCCAAGGCAACCGATTTTAATAGAACAAGTAAAATTACAGTGTCTCTCCTTCAGACTAACAACTACAAAACAGTGCTCACTATCTTTATATACAAGTGGTAATTAAGCACATGCTCACGCTTAATTAAAAAGATTAACAAATTGTTTAAATGTGCTTCTCTTCATCAGTAAGCATACAAGAAATAATACTATACAAACAAACAATGAAGTTAAGCATGAACAAATAGTGCTGAAACAATACCCCCTACTAGTAAAAACCTCTGTCAAAATGACAAATATTACACTTTACTAACAGTAAAATCTAAATATTTATAAAATTAGGCTCATTTTAAAAATTAAGCTAATTTTAATAACCATTTAAATAAGCACACACAGGATGCCAATATAAAGCCATACTACGAAATTCTAAAAGGTTATTCTCAGTCTAACTCTATCTAAACAAAATTTTTATAACACTTGTGAAATATTATTTAAAAGCACCTGTAAAATGCAATGTTAACAAGGTGTTGTTCTTACCTTTCCTGTTTTTGTGATCCCACAGTTCCTGCACACACCTGACACAGAATTACACGCAGCGACACACAACCTTCTTCAGTTAACTGTAATGGTTACAGTATTCAAGCGGGAACACGTTGGCGCCTTCACAGAACACTTCAGAGTTTGCGCGATTGTGAAAACTTCTGAGTTTGCACGATTGAAGTGCCTAAGGCAGGACTACTTTCCGCCATTGCTAATTTTTCCCCGCGTACCCCTAACCAACCAAGCACGTACCCCTGAGGGTACGCATACCCCGGGTTGGGAATCCCTGATTTAGGTAATGAATGCAATTACTTTTGTCACAAAAAGGATCCTCCCCCTACTTTCTGCCATTGTCATGTACTCATAATACTGCCATTTTTTATTCATCACTGTCACTCCAAAAATCTCCAGTTTATCACACATGCCTGTTGCAATCCTTAGCACTGCAGAACTTCAGTAGTAATTTATGGCATTTATACCCAGGTATGCACAATCAGTAAATTATACCACAGTAATGATCATTTTCTGTCGTAAGTAATCATTCCCACTGCTGCTGTAATGAAAACAAATCTTGCAAAAAGTCACTACGATCATAACATGCACATCATATATGTAAATTCAATAAGTATGATACTTAATTCAGTAACAACATTTTTTGTGTTTCTTATGAAATTATGATATTTTTTTTAAATATTTCCTTACTGTAATAAAGTCCATGGTATCCTAATGAAGTTGACACCTATCTTGTCAAATAGTGAATTAATATGGCACTGCTCAACTTATTGGCAAAAATTCAAGGCCATTTACATGATATATGCAAATTAGGCTAATTTACATTCATCTCTATGAATCATAGTAGTACACAAACTTGTCCCGATATGTATCAGCAAATTTCAGTTTTTGGATGACCATGAATGTGTAGCCAAAGTAACATGAATGCACATGAGACTAATATGAATATGCTATGGACAGCTCATCGGTCTGCAGCACTCCACAGTTGTCCCAAGCTTGTCACAGGAATGTACAAATGGCCCTGAACTAACTAAAATTGGAATGTAATTAAAAAAAAACAAAATGAAGTCATCTGAATGTCAAGTTTGCAGCAACCTGAAGTGTAATCCCTGCCCATCCAACATTGTGTATCACATTCAAACACTTCAAACATATTATAACTTACTAACACTTAAAAATAATACACATATTGACATTTATCCCCCCCCAACAAAAAATAAAGAAGTAAAAAAATAAAACTTAAAAGAAAAGTTCCGCTGTACTACATGAAACATATTGGTGTTATGGCCCAAAAAAATAACCTTAACCTTAACCACTCAGCATGAGCAATAACAATTACTAATCATATAATTCCATTTTACTCAAGCATTGAATGGAATGATAATTGCTTTTCTTTCAGAAAAAAGTATGTAACAAAGCAATTTTGGTTAAATCAAACTTGCCAGTAACATCAATAACTGTTGTAATGCCCTGTCAGTAAACAGGATTTGGTCAATGTGATGTCATATCCCACAGGGAATGGTTCTAACCTTGATTAATACATCCCTGACCATACTTTCCTCATTGTTGTTCTGGCACCTTGAATGATGGCCTCACCTGTGAAGGCACAAGGCTGTGCTCTTAGCTGGGCCAAGAAGAAGATCATGATAATGCTCTACCTTCGGAAAGATTCTTA